>NW_024962264.1:2355231-2575796 GCF_019238085.1 Lagopus leucura
AAAAAAAAAAAAAAAAAAAAAAAAAAAAAAAAAAAAAGAAAAAAAATAGGGTAAATGTGTAGTGGTCTGTTTTATACATTCATGGCAATATGTTACATTATATGCTTTGCATTCCTGGGCTTTTGCAGGTATTGTGCCTCCTGACATTTTATTCTTTTAAGTCAAAGTATATTAAGCAAAGAAAGCCAATTTCCCATTCATCATATTTCTGAAAGCATTTTTTTTTTTTTTTTAATATCTGATCATGAATAATGTGCTGAACATATTTTGTAAATGTTTTATGAATTTCTTTTCTGCAATGATTGTGAAGTGCATAATTAGATGTAATGTATACCAATGTGCTTTCTGCAACTGCTGAATATTAAATATTTTCACATTTTTTTAGTTACATATTTGGCATTTAATTGACCTTTCCAAAATAATGCATGCATGAAAGTATGTGAAGTCTACTTGTTGAAGTTATCGTTTTTCTCATTCTTGATTGAACTGATATGCTAGAAATGCATGATTAGCTGATTTTTGTTTCCTTTTATATTTGTGTTAATTAGCTATAGGACTTTTTTTTTTTTAATGACTTCATTTATTCATTAGTTTAAATGATGAAAAGAGAAAGATTTGAAAGAAGAATAAGGTTCCTTATTCCAAGTTGCTTCCACCACTGGGCCCTGCCTGGCAGACTATGTGGTTCTAGACAGGAACATGGACTGTGGAAATCATACATATTCCAGGAAAACCAGGTAGTCCTAAAATCAATCTCTTGCATGTTCTTGCAAGCCTCCTTCCAAGAAACAATTGCCTCCAGTTTAGTCAGAAAGCCTACTGATACAGGCAAATTAGCCAATTATATACTGATTTTGCATGTCAGTACAATTGAGATTGCTGGTATCTCCAGGTCTGTAGGGTGCATTAGTGACTAAAGCGTTTTTAGCAATTCTCTTGTGCAGATTAATCATTGGAATCTTTCGTCTGTCATTACATGCATTGTTGGCTTATATCAGTGTTCTGCAGTGTTACCACCTTTCTAGAGCATTGCTCCTATTTCTCACATGCTGCATGGGAATTCTTTGGTATCTGTTTGGTCAGTTTTCAGTAGACATCACAGTTATGGAAGAAAATGTTTTCTGGACATGGAATTCACTGCATTTCTTCTGATTTGTGGTCTATTTTGTAGTTCTGAACCTTGCCTCTTCAGGATTATCATACCAGAGAACTTTGTAATTCTCAGCAATTTCAACGCTAGAACTAGTTCAGACAGATCTTCACTAGTCTGCTTTTTGCCTGTTGGTTTGTTTTTTCTCTCTTGCTCACTTTGTTTGCTAGATCCACAAGTGTTATTTGTCATATAAACTGAAGTAAGAAACAAATTATGTGAGATGTACTACATTTGTTTGGTGTAAGATGAATAGAGAAACTGAATTTCAAACTTTTCTGTTGAAGAAAAGAGAGAAAGAGAAATTGAGAATGACCCTGTTGAAATGCTTTCAGTATTAACTCCATTACTGACATTGCCAGACTGTACTCTATTGATGCACTGTCCTTTTTTTCGGGTGAGTAGCTGGAACTGGGAAAAGATTTCAGTGAAACTGGAACTTTTTATGCTGGATATGAGCATTTCTGTAGTGTATTTTAATGTTTCAGATCACTCACATGTGAACATTTAAAACTGAAATGTGCATACTTTTGTTTTCTTGCATACTTTATGTTCATTTTGCATTACTTAAAAAATCTTTTTGTGAAACACAAGGTCTGTTGCACGCTGTTATATCTGAGAAAGAAGGGCACATTTTCATTTGAGCCAGACAGTTATGTGTGGACATACAGATTTAAACTTGCCATTAGTGCATATTGGATGACTCATTCTAAAAGCTTCATCTCCTTTATTCCCTTCAACATATGTTTCATTCCTGCTCACAGAAAGTTGGTATTTCAGAGAAAATTGGCCACTGGAAGCACAAGGCTATCTAGAAACAAAGGTTACCACAGCCGGGGAAAAGTACTCACTATTTTATATCAGTTATAGAGATAGCAACTTCTGGCTGGGTTCTTAGCTTAAAACCACTCCCTTGTGATTATGATGGAGAGATGAAGGCCAGGTTCTGTAGCCTAAAAATATGAGTTACAAAGAAAGTAAAACATATGTGGCCAGCACAACACATAAGACATATATCTAGTTTCACAGAGCTAACTTACTGACAATAGTCAAAATAAGTCAAATACTTACATGCTTGACTTGCTTTGTGTTGTTTTTGCTGTTGCTTGCTTGCATTTAAAATGTGAAGTTCAGACACGTTTTCCAATTGATTTGTTTGGAAATGAATCAGATTGAGATACATAGGTGTTCTATGTGTAAAGATTAGTTGTATTTTTTCACTCCTATACATTGCACTCTAAATGCACAGAGCATACTGATGTGTGGGTAAAATAACCCTGTTTTCTGTGTGAGTGTTTATGAAGATACTGCCTTGGTGTTACTGATGTATAATTAAGGATTATACAGAATATCTTGAAAAGATATAGAGCTGGTCATTTGAGTGCTATTATTATTCATCTTTCTCTTTTTTTTTTTTTTTTTTTGGAAGGTAATTCAAGAGAAAAAAACATCACTTATCATAACGTCGTATGGCACAGTACAAGGATGCTCCAGGACTGCAAAGATCTGCTTTTTCTAGACAGGCAATGGAAGTACGATCTTAAGGTAAAACTTAGCAACTTTGAAGACCGAAAATCAGTAAGATGTTCTTGAAGTAAATGTATATTTTCAGTTTTGTAAGACACTGTCTTCAGAAGTATAGGAATAGCAAGTCTTTGCCTTGTCTCACATTATGAATGTTTTAAAGATTCAACTCAGCAAATAACTGAGGCTGCAGTTCTAACATATATCCAAAAGAAAAGCAAAGTATGATTTTTCCAGACAATGTTATAAAAGTTTTTGAAGTGCAGCTGTGCTTGTAGGGCCATATTCACATTGTATCACAGAAAACAACTAGAGTTATAGATGTATTCTTAATGCCTGTCAAGGTTTCTTACAAATTAAATCAAGATTAATCATTTTCAGGTATTTCTAAAAATGACAAATTACACTTCTGGGTGTGAAATTGTATACCTGGCTACTTACAATAATTTTTATCAGCCTCCTCACATAATTAGAAAACCATTGTAGCTCTCGTAGGGAAAGAAAATTGCAGCCTCTCTGAGCTGGAGAGAGAGACATGGAGAACAAACTGCCCTGAAGGATTTAGAGCTGATGATAGGAGCAGGATGAACTGTTCTTACAAAAAATCCCTGGTTTTATTCTTTATGAACTTTGTAACTACTCACAATGCCGTATTTCTTGAGCTCTTTTTCTCATTTAAAATTAAAATGAAATACCGGATGCTTTGCAATTTATCTGTGTTTCAATTTCCTCTTCCAACTCAACTTATTAAGCATCCATTTATTGGGCATTTGTAATAACACCACATATTTCTCCACTTTCCAATTTAGTGTGCTTCAGTGAGAAAGATGGTTCTTTCCCAATCTGTAACTCTGGTGTTCTCTGTACCGAAACTGTGCTGCCATGCTTCTGTGGGCTACATTTTTAAAAATCTTTTTTTAAGCCCTAAAATCCTCTGTCTGTATTAGCCTTATCGGGGCCGATGTTCAGAGTGCCTTCCTTAATCAAAAGCACAGGGAGAAACAGCTCTGCCAAAAATTCACCTTTGGGCTTAACACAGATAGCGAGCAACAGTCAAAGCAGAAGAAACCAAGCTTAGCCATTGCTGCCCAGCCCTTCTGCGATTTCACTATGGTCGTTACCTACCATAACTGAGCTTGAAGCCCCTAGGAATTACTGTGATTAATTTGTGGTCCCGTGGAATTTAGGTCAACCACACTCTTGCTCTTTGGCTCCCAGAAGTGTTCAGTAAGAGTGAACACTATGTAGTGAATACTCTATACTGAAACACAATGATAGTAAGATGGATACCCAGGAAAGCCAACAAACACAGCAGCTCAGATGGAGAGCTAGCAAGCCCCCGTTTGAGTTGCTGGGATCTAGCCACTTAAAATTGCCTTTTTCTAAGCCAAGCACTATAATTGAGCATGTAATAACACAGAATTAAACTAACTTGTGATATATAAGATATAACAACAGCATAAGGCTCACCTTTGCTTCCATCTTAATATGAAATTCACATTGCTAGAGCCTTGTAGCAGAAAACTAGGCAGCCAGCATACATTTTTTCCTGAAGCTTATACAACTTTACAAGTTTCCTTCATTTCTCTGCATGCCAGTTGTCCAATATGCTGAAATCAAAGCAAAACAAGAACAAATAATTCCCTAGGACTTTTTTCTTTGTATGAGTTGTTTTAGTTAAGCAATACAAAAGAGATATGCAGGGGTATTACATAGGCAGGTGAGTAAAAACATTATATGCTTAATGTTTGTGTGATTTATTTTTCCTTCATGTACATCTGTTTAACTTTGTGTGTCTGGGCTTTCAGACTTTCAGTAAATTCAAAGATGTTCTTCACTGATAAAAATATACCTCAGAATGACATAAAAATGGATTTAGGGAGTGGTTAGGTTGATTTGACTCAAAGCTGGCAAATGGCAAGGAAAAAGTAGATCCTTGGTTAAAGTTGTGAAGCAAAATGGAGGCATTCAGCTCTCTGACGTTATTTCTATGCAGAACTCTAAGAACACTGCTCTGCTTACAGATCACTGCTGCTTTAATGCCATTCCTCTCCAGGTCCAAGCCACTTCAATTTTGTCACGTGAGATGCTGTATCGTATCTATTCACTGATTCCAGACACAGTAAAAATTTTGTAGCTTTTTTGTGAAAAGTCCTTGGCTAAGCATGCATCTCTATTTCTTTGCTTGAGTAGTGATGTTTGTATATGAAAGAAGCTGAAATCTGACACATCAGCAAATGTTGCCCTTGGTTGTAATTTAACGCAAAATTAATCTAAAACTTTTTTATTTTATTCACTAATTGTATTTACCTGCCAGGTAGCTTGTCGGGACAAGATTAAATCCCTTGGCAAAAATCCCATCAATCTGAGTGATGGCAGTGCGCTGGAGGTTGTCACTGCACATATCCTTTTATCCTTAATGAATGCCAGGATCAACTTTACAGTCAGATTCTAATAAAGTAGTAGCCACAATATAAGTAAGCAGCTTAAAAAAAAAGTTTAAAAAAAAAATAAAAAGGACAAAAAGCATCAACACTACTCGAGGATGTCAAAGGTGCTTTTCATTTGAAATGACAGGTTGGCAATCTGTAGTTCATTGCTGACAAGCAGAATTGCAAGTGTTTTAAAACTATGAGCAGGTTTTGAAATTGTTGACTCGGACTAAAACTCTGGTTTGTCTGTAGCATTGAATAAATTCATTATTTTCTGCAAAAACCATGCAGACTGACATTTGTTCTTATCTGAGAAAAGCTATGTCAGAATGATTGTTATCCTTACTATCGGGCTTTTTAAAATACTGAAGAGAAAAAGAAGGTTAGAACTACAGTAAGTGCCCTTGAGGCAAAACCAGAGAGTTTTTAATGGTTTAGGGGATGGTAGGTGCAACCTGAAGTGGAGTGCTTAGTGGGAAAAGGCTTAAGGTTAGCAATGTTATTTTGTGACAGTGCTTGTCTGACAGATGCTTGGGGCAGGAGGAGAGGGGTATTGATCTAAAGGTCAGCTGAAATAGAAATGCCTGTATTTTCCTGTCACTTGCTTATGTGAGTTTTGGCCTTTTAAATCTTCAGCAAATATTTATTTTCTAATCTAGCCTTCTAGCAGAAGTTAATACTGTTATATTTCCTATTCTGAAGGGCATATATTAAAAAATATGAATTTAAGTATAAATTCAAATAATTCTGAATTTAAATGCAAGCTTACGTAGGATGTGATAAAAATACGATCGATAGGAATTAATCCTATTTTGAGGACAAACATACATGTTTTCATTTGCTTAAATTAGGTAGGAGACAATAGAATTCACAGTGTAGATTCCTTTGAAAAGGGATATGCGTTAATTTGTTGCTGTTACACTAACACTTGTGTGTTAACATATGAGCCTTAGTATTTTTGATGATTGATGATGATGTAAAGGTTTTTCTCTCTCTATTTTGCTGTGATTTGAGATTAGAAGCAAGTGATGAATGAAGCATATATGAAAGGTAGCTGGTGGGATAATCTCTCACAAAACTGAAACTTTACATGTTGATAAAGGCCTGTGGAAGTGAGATGAAAAAGCTGTATGATCTTCAGGTTTATAGGTTGCATCTAGAAGGAAAAAGTAAAAAGAAAAAGAAATGTTTTAAATTTTCATTTTGAACAATCTTGTTTGGAAGTTCACCTTGGGGTAGGTGACGACAGCGTTAAAACCTCTGACAAAAATTAAAATTAAAGACTTGAGTATATTTGTTCTGGAAGAAAATCAACAAAAATGTGTTTTTTTGTTGTTGTTGCTGTTGCAGCTGTTATTTTTTCTATAAACTGTTCTTGGTTTGGCCATCAAATTTCATTAGCAATAAATAGTACACAAGGATTCTCATCCAATGCGTGGCTGGGAACTTGCTACTCAGTTCTTACAGGCCTTGCAGTTAGAGCTCACCTTTTGCCCAGTTTCATTCTGGACTAACTCTTGAATTGTATGGGAACTACAAAACCTGTTTCAAAAGACCGTTTTACGTTCTTGACCGCCTCTCCATATTAGAACTGTGCTATGGAATGAAACAAGACAAATGATTTCCCATTTTAAACACTGGAGATTTTTCAGGGAAATGAATATTTGTTGTTAAACTCTGGTTCAGAAAGTATTTTAAATGGATGCAATGTTACAGTTTAATAGTAAACTTGGCTTGTTAAAGTAGAGAACATATGATCTAGTAGTAAGAGTATGTAAAGCCTGTAGAATCATCCCCTTTCTCTTCTTACCACATTTATTTCTATTGTATTTTAAGTACTTCTACTCTTTAATTTTGGATATCATTCTCCAATTTCGGAGTATGAATTTCAAAGACTCAGTCACATGACTCTCCATTTTTACCCAAAATTCTCTTAGCCATCTTTATCAGAGGATGACAATACTGTGTACTTAAATTTTTGATCATACCTTACATTATCATCATACCTACATGGGACAAGAGATTTTGCAAAGTTATATGACCTTCTCTTCATGTGTACTACAACAGGATTGATACGGATACACTGCAGCAGAACTTTTGATCTTCTACCCAGTAAATATAGGTAGTAAAGATCCTGTGGCACTGGAATAGTGAAAGTAGTACATCTTAAAACCTGTAGTCCTCCATATTTTTGCATGTTCACTAAAGTTAGATGGTTTTACGAGTTCACCCTGCAGCTTCTCTAGTTATAAGCTTTAAAGCTCTCAATTTAAATTGCAAGAACAAATATTACTTAATCAGAATGCCTTTTTCTTGATCAGAACCTATTAAGAACCCTAAAAAGTCAGCACTCTTATTTACCCCTAAATCTGTAACTAGAAGCACACTTGAATAATAGTGAAAATAGGTCACGCTGTCATCTCCTGTTTCCTCACTAGTAGGAGTGTTCTGTGCCTCATTAGCATGAGTGCTTATTGATGATTTCTGCTGCTATTTCTAATGATATGCGATAATTCAAAACATCCTATTTCTGGGATATAGAAGCAGTTGAAGACTATTTTTGGATGACCAATCTGCCAGCACAGCCCTCTTTCAGAGTATTTTAAAATCGACTATTAAGTTAAATTATTATTTTGAGATTAGCTGCGCCAGATGTACATTCAGAGGTAGAAGAGACAGTCGTGCTTGTGAAGTGTTGACTGCATGAAACTTTCTGCAGTAATACATCAAACTAGAAATGAGTTCTATTCATAAAACATTATGAATGATTAACTCTCAGCATACAGCAGTCTTTTATCCCATCAGCAACCATAGCAAGCCAGGTTCTGAAGATGTGACCAGAAAAAAGCTCAGTTGAAAGAAAGGACTAGATTTCAAAGTACAGTGAATCAGCAAAAAGCTGAATCATCTTTCTATTTGAGTTATTTTCTTTCCAATGTTCCACTTTTCTAGGAACTCTGCTTCACTATTGCCCTATGGGTTGATAAGCAGAGCCATGTGCAGGTTATCCTTACTGCTTGGACAGGAATCTTTTCACAGTCTTTTGACATGTCTGAAGCATGCCACTTCACCTCCCCACCTCCTAGATGGGAAGCTACTGTGTCATGCAGTGGATCAGCATCCCTGGGAGCACAACTGCACTGGCATGAGCAGCCTAAGCTTGATTTCACAAAAGCGTTGGCTTCATGCTCATGCTTGCCTATTTTCTTGGTTTGGCAAATCAATACTCCAGTGAAGATGACCTGTCAGCATGATGCCCAGGGTCTGCTTATAAATTCAAGTCAGTGTAAGGATTGATGGAACTTTATTTCATTTTTTTTTCTTGTAACTTATTCCAATACTTTTAGCATGACAGAGACGAAAATCCAATGTCAGCTGCAATTTTTCTTTAGGAATATGACAGCAACACCTATGGCTAACTTCTGTAATTGTTTAAGCATGGTCAGTGGCTGCAATAAATCTCTAGTGTGTCAGTACTGACTTAATAGCCCATGTGAAGTGTAAAACTTCCCTTAAACTTTCCAGTAACTTCCTGCAGGACTAAGTTGTTGGGCAGGGAATCCAAGCTAATCTGATTGCTCTTTGCTGGACCTGGATCTCCCTCGTAACTGTTGTGTTATGGTGTCTCTGTTGCACTGGGGATCACTCTGTATAACATAAGTGTTGATTCTTTTGTTTGGAAAATGAAAACTAACACAACCTAAGTTATTTTTCCTCAGAATATGCAATCAGCTTACCTTTCAGTATGCTGTTTCTAGGCAATATTAATGGAAGCAATATTCCCTTCATCCTTTCCATCTTCATCTTTCAGTGTTATTGTGGCATTTTCCATATGTGTTTCTGTTCAAGGAATGTTTGGATTTTGTGTTGAGGGACATGGTTTAGCGAGTAGCACTGGTGACAAGTGGATGGTTGGACTGGATGACCTGGAAGGTCTTTTCCAACCTTGGTGATTCTGTAATTCTCTGGTTCTCTTCTCCTCCAGACTCTTCCAATGACTTCAGCGGACATCTGAGTATTTTGTTGAAAGTGTGGACTTCACTGACTTTCCCTTTCAGATGTTTAGCACAAGGCTTGACCTCCAGTAAGCCTTTTTTGCATTCGAAGCCATCTGCTAGATTGAGACAAATAACTGTGAGTGATTTTTCTGAGGGAAACAAAGAACAAAAATGTTCTTCACTGAACCTTGAAGAGATTGGCTTTTTTCCAAGAGGCACTGACTTTTAAAATTTTTCCTTAAATGAATGAAAATTCTATAATTTTGTTGGACAAACATTAAGAACAGTGGGAAGGAGCTTAAATTAGGTTTTAGGGCTTAGCAAAACATTTTTTTTTTTTAATTGTTAAAAAAAAATAGTGTGTCATTTACTGATTGGAAACAAATCAGAGAGCTGTTATTGCCAGGAAAAAAAAAAAAAAAGAAGCTCACTATGTGAAGGCATTTGATTGCTTATTGTACTTGTGCAACATTTCATCCTTTCTATGCCATTTCTGATGACAAAATGAAACAAGTTTTCTTTGTATTGCTCTCAAACACAACAGGATGTGGAACTTTTTAGTTACAATTCGTAAACTTGAGTTTAAAAAAATCATTTAAGTAGATCTTGTCTTTATTATCCTAATATATGGTGTAAATCCACACAGCAATACACACTTTTTTTTTTTTTAATTCATTGAAATATATATCTTTATGCCACTGTTCAGAGAAATTGTTATTAATGATTATTTTTCACTCACAGAGAAAGGGGAAATAGAAATAAATAGAATTCAAAGGAAAAAAAAGAACAACTTTCTGGCATAACTTAAACATAATATGCTCCACAAAGAAAACCTGCTAAGGCACTTACATAAGGCTGGCAATAAGCAATCTAGGTTGGTGTTATCTGTATTATGTTTATATTAGTCAATGAACCAGATGCTATAGAAGAGGTGAAAAATATCAACAAGTCATGGATTTCAGCCAGACCGTGTAATTAAAAAATCTGGCTTGAGTGTTAGAACAATGAGTAGCTTACAGAAATCCATGGGCCTATGAGAGTTTAATTCTCAGATCTGTGGAAAAAGAATGGCACTTCCTACATACATTTGTACAACACAGGGAAATTGAATATTATTAAAAAATGGTAGGCTACTGTGCACCTCATAGGGTCAAAGCCAAGCTGTAAAGTGTAAACCCCAACAAATATAAAACAAAAATCAGAATGACCCTCACCCTCAGAATGGAAATACCTCCACACAAATCCAGAACTCACACTTGTAAAGCTGACATAAATATCTTGACCTTTAAGATAAATATATACCCGGTTGCTTTTGTCTCCTATTTTATTGTATTTTTCTTCTTCTTCTTCTTCTTCTTCTTCTTTTTTTTTTTTTTTTCCAGGATTTACCCAATTTGAAAAAAAAAAAAAAAGGAAAAAAGAAGAAGAAGAGTGACTCTTGTATTCCAGTTGAATAATGGAATGTCTTCAGGTCTTGAAAGAACAAACAACAAAAGGGAACATTATGTTGTAATGGAGTAAGTGCGCTTGTAATTCATGAAAATGAGCTCCTTTATACCAATAGGTTTTGGTTTTTATCTGTTCTATGTAAGGTGAATATTGCATTTGAGTATTCGCTGTTCTTTAAATCCGGTCGTGAGATTGAATGTGCAAACACAGCTATTTTTCTGCCAAAAAATTTTGAAAATCAGATTACATTGAGATATCTGTTGCAGTGAGTGGTTACATCAGTAACAGAATTGGCACATTTCTTCTGAGACATTTTCAAGTGTTAACATTTTTGTTATTTAAATTAATATATTACTAATATTACATTGAATTCAACCAGCTCTATGTAATGATCAAAAAATAATTGAGTTTGTCTGATGGATAAATTATATCTTATAGTCTCTGCAAGAAATGCTTTCAGAATTAATTCAAACAAAAATAAAAACAAAAAAAGAAACAAAAAAACCCACCAAAACAAAGTCTAGTAATACGAATGAAATAGAAAGCTGACTGTTATGCATACTTATAAAGCAGAAGAGAAATCATAATTTGGTTGTCATTAACACAGTGAATTTATTGATTATCCTAGTAGTATTAATACTTATTCTGAAATCAGAACATTTCTGCTACCTATAAGCAATTTATTCCATGTCATTAACACATGCTTCTTTGCTAATGTAAGAAAAATTACAGAATTTTCTTCTGAAGTTATGTTATGCAAAAATATCTGTGTGTAGCGCTTCAAAACTAGAACATGGAATCTTGCAAATAACAGCTTAAATATGCATTGGCATGTTACAGATCTCTCTCATTGCACAGTGTGCATGCCAGGAAGGATACACAATACTTCTTTGGTGAGAACTCTGTCACCTTTTCTTTTTCTTGTCTTTTTTTTTGTTTTTGCACGTAGGTGAAATTTTGCTTACATGAATGTACTGGCAGCAAGGTTTAAAGGAACATTATAGGAGTGTTTAATAATGAATTACTTTTATTCTGGCGTTACTGTAGCAACACTAGAAAATATACTGATTTGATATTCTCTTTTTTTTTTTAAATCATAAACATAGTAATTACACTGGGGCTATTTTTGCTTTAATTTATCAACATTATCAGCATGAAATTGTTGGAATAGCTATACTAGGTTCTCTTCTGTAAACTTGGGAGCAGTTTTATTGCTGGTCATATAGGATATGCTTATTCTACTGGATAATACAGATTTATTAAAGATTAATTTAAATAAACTGCTAGAAGATTGTACTTGATACTTATGAATCTTTATGTATGCTACGAGGTAAGCAGTATGTTTTATTGTGCTGTAAAATAATCTTTGTTTTCAGTGCCTCCAGTAAATATTTCAGACATTTTGTGTTATTTCTGTAGTTTCATCTGCATTTTATATTGGATCGCCTGTGGTACAGGACATATTGTGTAACGTAAGTATTGTTGTCACATAACCTCACTAATTGGATAAACAATATTATTCTCAGCATTAGACAATAGCTGCTTGGAAAAAATCTCAGTGATGCTGCATGCTTTTCTCAGAAATATTTTATCTCAGTAACTTCTCTGTCGCTCTGGTGGTTACATCACTTTTTGCTCTAGAAATAGTTGTACTCTACCTGCCCCTCTCAGGCCATAACCTTGATAAAAGTTCAGGAATTAGTCTGTTCTGGCTCTAATTTATAATGACACAGTAAGATAATTTGCTTTGCTTCAGTCAGACTTTTTTTTGGGGGGTCTGTGGCTGTATTCTGAGCAGAGCTTTCAGTGTTTATGAGTGTGAGACAGACCTTTAGTAGGTTGTGTATGAGGCATCAGACAAGTGTTTCAGTATCTGAACATAAAATGGGCCCTTTGACTCAGTTACAAATGACAATCTTTCACACTGCTTCAGTTTGGAGATTTTTTTTGTTGAAAACATGGGAGATGAAGCCAGCTCTGGGACAGTTATTATTGAACAAACCTCTACGAGCAGCACAGCTCACAGATTAGGCAGTGGGGAGTTGTTCTGTTTGGCACAGGCTGCCAGGCCATGGCTGTACAAAGGTGATGTGTGGGATATATGATGTTTCAGAGAGGGAATGAGAACTTAATCTAAACAGAGAAAGCAATCCTAACAAAGGTATATTTCCAATCACTTTTCTTTTTTTTTTTTCCTGCTTGCTGTCATATTTCCACTACAGATATTACTGCTGTGCATAGCTGTCCCTTTTTAAAGTGATAAATCCCAGACCTCTTGGAAATGACAGAAAATGCTTCACTCAACTACTGATTGTGAACTCAGGTGCTTCCTGAAACCAGTGGGAAACACTGAAACCGATACAGGAAGAAAAGCCACATTCAGGGCCTTGACCTGGTTACTTTATTAAATTCTGGTTATCTGAAGGAAGCCTAGATAAGGGCTGCTGGAGTAGTTTGTAAAGTAGGGAGGTTGCTTTAGAAGAAAATGCCCAAAAGATCCTATCTTTTTCTATCTAGCAAAACACAGGCTGAAAGATCATATAATTGCTGGCTAGACATTCAGAAAACAAAACCAAAAACAAACAAACAAAAAAAAAAAGCAAAAAAAAATATCCCTGATAACATTGGCCAAAGAGCAAATACAAGATGAAGAGTCAAGGACAATAAAAGCAAACATAACAAATATCAGAATAAAGACACACTGGTTGTTAAAAATAATAGAAGAATGAGTTTTTGAACGAGCTTCTTTAGGTGTTCACTGGTGATAACACCTAACTAATTTGACGTGGGAGCACGTGTGATAGGAATGGGGCAAAGGGACAATATTACCTAGGGTAATCTACATTTCTGTTAGATGTGATGGCAGTGGAAGCTGTTTCCAATATTGTACTCTTAAAATAATGTCTTAAGGCACCTTGTACCAAGTTTGCTATTATTTACAGGTGGCTGCTCTTAGTTCTCTTTCAGCTCAGATATATGGCATACATTACATACAGTAAAATTCTAGATGTTGTCAATGTGGCTGCATTACATTACTTCAGGGCTTATCTTGCTCCAGTAGCTTGTAATTCATTCAAGCTGTTATGTTTATAGCAGTTATTGGAGTTAGGTGTCTAAATCACACTGATGCTGCACATAAATAAACATCAGCAGTTAGATATATTGGTTTGAAGTCTGCATTCCTTGGCTGTGAATAATTTGTGATGTAACAGTGCAAGTTTGGCTTTTGAAACATGGCTTTCCAGGCTTAATATTATATTGAACTCATATTTTAATACATTGCCAATTAAGTGCCTTAATTAGAACAGAACTCCCAGTTTTCCCTATTTCAATTCTCGTAAATTAACTTGTATTTGAGAGTTTCTATTTGAGCAGTTTAGGTTGAAGCCAACTGTGAGTACTTCTAATTGAGCTTCCTGTGAGAATAAGCAGCCTACTACTGAATTTTTTATTTTTATTTTTAAAGTAAAAATGATGTTTTCCTCTCCTCTTCCAAAGCAAAGAATATATTTAGGTATTTGTCATTCTGGGGCTGTCAGTGCCATTCTCTGTGCTCACATGCATGTAAATTTTTCTGTGGCTACTGCTCTGCAGATGATTTGCTTGCAGCTGTGCCAGAATCCCTTGGATCTTGCTATTCCGAAACAACCACAAGTATCACAGAGAATGTGATATCATTATAGTATTACATTATTGATTCTCCTTATAAATGTGTCTGGTCCTAGTTTTGAACTGGGATTATTTTTCTTTGGGAAACAGCTCCAGAAAGGTTCTATAAAAAGCCATCTTTCTTCTTTTCTGTGTGAAGAAAATGTAATTGCTTTAAAAAACTTTCTTTCTGAAGCATTGAAAATTTTCAGTTGAAAGAACTGTGATAATTCAAATCCAGTAGCATTGTTCTGGTAACAAGATCTGAAAGTGGCAAGGATGAAATGTTTGTCAAGTTGCATATGTCTTCTGTTGTTCTTTGGCAACATCTGTGTACGTTTGTCTCTACCTGTATGCATGACTGTAAATATAGATAATTTTATGGATCTTCATGTTCACATGCATCAAACATCCCAGCATCCAAGCTACTCACACTTAACTTTTTATTACCCTTTTTCTTATCCAGGACATTTTCAGGTTGCTTTATGCTTTGTCTTGGAGTAAAGGAAAAAAAAAGAATTCAGAATAACTTTTCAATAACAAAACAGAGGTATGTGAGTGGTTGTGTGTTACTCAACTTGTCAATACTTGTCTTATCTTCAATGTTGAGTGATCTATGTGCACAAATTTGACCTAGATCACCTAAAGTCCATTCACATTTTGGTTAGTATAGCCAGAACTCATCATAGGGCTTTTGCTGGTTTAAGTTGTCTTAGAGAGAAGAGATAGTACCTAACCCAGTCCAAGAAAGTATAAACAATGTCAAAAAAAAAACTTCTTCACAATTATCAAGTCACAAATTATTTGTAGCAATTAATTATATTATGAATCATCAATTAATTACATTATGAATCATTCCTTCTTGTAGTCATTTCCCCACACCCCCCCTCATGAAATAACTTACGAAACAAGTGAAATCTGAAATTTAAGCATCCACCAAATTGAACACACTCACAGAAATACAGTAAAGATCATCACTTGCTCAGTTCTGTACACTTTCAGCTGCACTGAGTCACAGACAGAATGAAGCATAATATCTTAATAAACTATATATTGCAGTAATTCACTCTGTATGTGTGATGTTTAAAAGGAAACCTGGTAACCAAAATAAGTAAACCCACGAAACAAGGAATAGGCTCAACATAAATCAGTAAAAAGCTTAGTAAAGATCTGGGTGATACTGAGATATTGCAGCCTTTGGCAGGTTAAGCAGTACTGGAAACGAGAAGGCATGTTTATCACAACGTGGTATGTTTTGCAGATTCCTAATTGGGAACATACTTATCACACAGCTACTGGAAGACCTTCCTTGAACTGGTTTTAATGCAAATGCTGGATCAAGTTTTTGCTTATACAAACCCACTGATGTTAATCGCTAAATGCTCTTACTTATTAGCAAGCACGGTGCCTGTGGAATTTATACAAGGTTTAGTCTGTCCATTTTGTTTTATTCCATCTCATATTTCAGCAAGGTGTCATTTATTTTCTTGTAAGCAAGTTTATCTGCATCTGCCTTGGCGTGCTTCCTACTCATTTAAGTTGCATACTTTGTGATACATTTGTACACTCCTGGATGGAAAAATAATCAAATGTAAAAGGATTATCATTGAACAAAAATATTTGTGTTTATGTGGGTCAATTTACGTTGTTCACTACCTCATTTTCTACACAAAATGTCACTGTTTTATACTCGGATTTCAGTGCATAAGGATAAAAGGCCTTTTGATTAGCAGAACTAGACTATCCTGTGCAATCTGTAAGTATGTTTGATTTACTTTGACCATACTGTCCTATTTTTTCTCTCTTCAGATCATGAAAGTGAACCCTTTGGAAGCTGTAATTCCTTGTAGTTTTTTTATTAATTGGCTCACTTATTTAAAACTGGTGAATTTGGTATTAATGAAATGTATCTGTATTAGCTAAAATTATTTTTTATTCCATAACATTTTGATAACAGAGTTTGTCACAGTAAAAATAATTATATGATGAACAAAAAGCTCCCAGAAGAAAAACCCGAGTCCTCTAACAGTTTTAATAATTTCTATTCTGGAGATTTTCTTCTTGTTTTTTTTTTTTGGTTTTTTTTTTGTTTTTTTTGTTTTTTTTTTTTTTTGTTTTTTCTTTATTTTATTTTTGTGTATGTGTATTTGTTGCCTTTTTTTGTTTCTTTCTTTTTTTTTTTCTTCTTTTTTTCAGTTAAGCCATGTTAGGTGTTAGCATACCAGCTATTCTTGAGAAAGAAGAAGATCTTGCAGGAAGACTTGAAAAGCCACAAGGAAGACAGAAACCAAACCAGAAAGTACAGGAGACTGTTAGACAAAACAAACCAGAACTCAGAAGATGGAAAACAGAATGTGTGAATGAGGCTACAGGGTGAAAGACATAGCTGAGGCTGTGAGTAGTGCAAATAAGATAGTTCTGCTTACGTGCCTCTACAAAATCTATGCAGCAAAATATAAATTGGAAAAAAAAAACAAAAAAAACAAACAAAAAAAACTAGCTGAGAAAAAGGTCATCTCAGAATCTGTTCAGTGAAATCTGGGACCAAATAACTCTAAGTGAAAGTGGCATTAAAGTAATGTGGAAGAGAAAACTTAAAAAATGCCATGCAGAAACAGTCTATCTGTCCGCGTACTCTAGTATTCTGTTTTTAGCTGTGGTATAACATGTTTCAAAGAGAGCTAGATGAAGACATGTGGTAAGCATTTATAAAAGCTGTCCTGAGGATTAAGTTTCTTCCTGCACCCCATCACTTACAGGTTTGTTTATGTCCTGAGGCATGAAGATTAATATTCTCCTCAAATGCTTTTGTTTTATAAAAGTTTAATGTTTTCATGTTGATACTAATTTTTTTTTAATTATTATTTCTAAACCCACTGGCCCTCTGGGAGCCAGGAGTGCCTGCACCTACAAATTCCACCATATAGTTATTTATTGTTTGCCAGAAATACTTTTTTACATCTTTAAAGAGCAGCTGAAAGAACAGGGTCCTTGCTCCCTGAGACTTACTGAGATCATCACCAGCCAAAAACAAGGGCAAAATGGATTTAAACCACAAGAAATATGGTGAGGGAAGGAGAGAGAACAGACAACAACAGCGCTGTTTCACCAAGTAGTTGCCATTTTTTTCTGGTCCTTACAATTGCCACTTACAGACATAAAATGTGACGAACACTACAACCAGATGCCTGTACTGATCTGTTCAGTCTGCATAAAATGTTACTCTCTAATTTTCAGTAAAGATGACTTTAGTTAAAATGAAACTTCCAAACCGCACAGTCTTAACTTATCGCTAGAGTACCTGCAGCAAGTGTGGGAAGGAGGTAGGAGGTTTGCATCTCTTGTCTGGACAGAATAAGTTTTTATATTCAGTAAGCTTAGTCAATGTGTGTACTGTAAGTAAACAAAGTGAAAATATACCTATGCTTACAGTGATATGGTTTCTGGAGCCATTGTTCTACAACAAAAACAGCTAAATCCTGAAAACATGAATATGTGCCTAACTCGATAAATATAGTTCAAGACTTCCAGTGCTTATCAGTTTTTTTTTTCTAAAACCAGAAGTCTGTAAACTGCAGTGGGATCTACAATGAAAGAACCCTTCTGAAGAGCCAGTTAAGGAGACTATTTTTTCCCCCCCATTGTTTTATGTCTTATGTACAAAATGGACTGCAGCGGCTAACCTTGGCTGGCTGAGCATTAGAAACTAAATAAAGCCTGTCACAGTTTCAGTTTTTAAAGACTTCAGTATTTTGTATTTTCCTCTCAAAATCTGACATTTTAAGAGTTAATTTTTATTACTGTTAATTGTTATTTTGCTATTTTTCTGGTAGACTAGAAAAGTGGATATTATCTGCTTTTTGTAGATATCCCATGTATCCCATGTAAAATTATATATGTAAAGAACAGGAATCTTATGATAAATATCAAGTGTTACGGGAGTTCTAAAAAAAATTATAAGACACAGTAATTCTATGGTGCTCTATGTCCACCTGAGATAACATGAAATGCACGCAGCTTAAAAGAAATCTCTCCTTGCCCAAGTGCTTTGTATCTGAGAAAAACAAAGTGAGAGAAAGAACGGATCAGATGTTACAGAAGGATAGGAAAAAATGGGAACACAATGACAAATAAAGGTCTTAGCTGTGGCATTTAACCACAGAGCTAGAGTGGAGGTAATGAAAAACTCTCTTGCTTCTGGTGGTGCTTAGGGAGCAATTATAGAAAGATAACCTTCTTGAGTTCCGGGTGCCAAAGAGCTCTGCTGCTGATGTCAGTCTTTTAAATGGCCTGTGTGGCCTCCAAGCAGTGACCTACAGAAAAACAAGAGTTATGTTGCCTTCTGCTTGCTACCTGCAGCAGTGCATGTCCCACGGCTATGCAAATCAAAAGTCTTTCCTTTATTCTCTGTACCCTCTTCATGATACAAATAGGTATTTATAGGGGAATTTAAGATACGGATAGTATTTTAAATAACTCCCGACTCATACAATATTCTAGCATCACAGATACTTTCAATTTGTTTTGCAATTCTCTTTTTAATGCTATGCCTATTTAAAAAAAAAGCGATACCAGATTCCAGCTGAGAAGATCTTGCAGTTTAGGTTTTTCTGAAGTCTTAGGGACTCATTTCATTCAAAAATGGATCCTTTATTTACTGACCCTAGCAACAAATAACACTGAAAACTGTATTGTATGGTTTATTTTTTGCCTTTTGTTTTTTTTTTCCTATTTTTCTCTCTAATTACTTGAGCAGATATTTTCTGCTCGTTATGTGAGAGTAAATTTTTTCTCAGGCAAGAGGAGGTTGCCATTTTGTATTTGTGTAACAGTTAAAAGGACTTTAAAAAATGGATTTCTTTTATTCCTTGAATCATAGTATTCACTTAACTCTAATTAAGTTAACAGTTTCAGTTGTAATTTAACTGAATTGAATGATCTAAGCCTTGAGAACTGATAGATTTAATGTCTTACCTAATATTTTCATACTGCATCAGGTTTCGCTTTCAGTGAAGCAGGTTTGTTAGAAAAGGCTTAGCTGTATAAACAGCAAAATTGAACAGGACACTGACTGTATCATAAAGCTGACTGATAGGTGCGTAATGATGAGCTATTGCCCATTAACTGCAATGTGCATTTAAGCAAGTCCATTTCTAATCAGGAGAGCCCTTTGGCATCAGTGTCTCTTTAATTATTCCTGTAAGACCCACTGGCTTAGATCCCTGCTTTTGAGCAGGGATATATTCCTGATAATAGGGCATGAATAACTGGTTTTGTACTGAATGCTCGTCTTAGGCATCATAAACCAAAGCATCCTAGACCCCAATTATTTTAGAAACAGGTGTTGCTCCTTGTCCTAAACCATATTCATGTTGTGTGATTTACGTTGTTATCTGCAATCTACGCATTGTCATTAAGGTCAAAAATCCATAGTTAAAAGCTACTAAAAAGGCAGATTCACTGTTGAAATAGTGTGTAACAGCTAGGAAGGAGCTCAAGATCTGCTTAAAATCACCAGCAATTACCAGGATTTTTGAAATTCCAGAAAAGCAAACAAATAAACAAACAAACAAAAAAAACCCCACCAAACTCTTTTCTATTTTAAAAGATGACTCCAACTAGAATTTGCATAGGATTTTGTGTGTTCTGAATATTGTGGCTTGAGAAGGTTTTATTTTCTCTTTTATTTCAGTTGTTTCTGTATGAGATGTTTACTCTCTCCACAGATGAAGAATCCAGTATGCTTTTCTAGTTTTATGCATTTTGGGCATAGTTCACCAGATCATGTAAAAACCAAATAAAGAACTGCAATAAGAGGGGAAGTTGTATAGAATGCGAAGACATTTTTTCAGAGCGCAAGAGAAAAATGACATGGACAGTTACTGTCAACAGCAGTTCAACTTCTGTCAGAAGACTTCAAGACTCTTTTCTTCAGGAAACTTAACTAAAGACATAGAGGTAAATGGAAAATAACTAAAGACGTAGAGGTAAATGGAAAATGGCACAAAGACAATATGGATTAACAAGAGGTAATGCATATCACAAAGACATGGTGTCTTTCCTTGGTAGAAGAATTGATTTTATTGGGAAGAAAAATACAATAGAGCTAATCTATCTTGAGTTCAGTGTAGCATATGATTTAGTGACTCAAAGAAAATTATTTCAACTTGAAAAGACAGAGCAACTTTGTGGGGTGAATGATGGATTAACTTAAGAGGAAGGTGAAACAGGTAATGTTGAAAAGGGAAGGAGCAGCTTGAAAGTTAGTTTCCAGTAGAAATTCAGTAGGCCTGATCTTAAGAATGATTAAATTGAATGCTATTGCTAGTGACTAGCATATGTGATTAGAGCATGCTGGTGGAGATTGCTACTGAAACTACTTCCATGGTAGTGCAGAGGAAGATTAGAATTCTCATCATGTAAAGTTTAGCATAGCAGGCTGCTAAAAAGTGCAGGATTTTATGAGGCACCTTTGTAAATACAAGTGTGATGAGTGCAGTAACTCTGGTTAATGAAGACTTAAATTCAGCTGAATTTTTTTCCCTAGACTTCTTCAGTAATGCCATTCAAAAATAACTTGTTTATAGGAAAACTGGAAAGTAGAGAAGATTATATTTGAAGATTCGTATTGGTTGATCTATAAGAGAGGTATAATTATTGCCATTTCATCTTTTACTAATGAGGTCTTTTTCTGTATTTTTCAGAAAAGAAAAAGGAATGTATAACCTCAAACACATCAAATGGTCACTAACATGGAAAGGCACAAGAAAAGACAGGTAGGACATAAAGGCATTTAGTTTCAGAACTACTGTTTTTCAGAATGCATTAATTTGCAATTGAACAACAACAAAAAAAATGCTATTCATGTATATATGAGCCAAAAATCTCAGTGCAGGCAATAAATCCTGTTTCCCGTGAACACAGAGAGAGTACCTTAGTGCAGTGTGAAACTATACAGGAGGAGGTAGGGACTTTTCCATACATAATGAACATAATGAAATGTGCATTGCAACACTTTTCCTGCTGCTTGTCTGCAACCAATGGACCTCGATTTTTACCTATATCTGGATTTCTCAGCACACCACGATAACTTTTCTCAATGTACATTTCCATTATTTTGAAAACTGTATTCTGAATATAATTGAGTTTGCTCTGAAATTTCAGAGACCGTTAAGTAAACTGGGGGATTTTGTGTTTCATACACTGTAGCCATTGTCCTAGGCTTGGGGTCTCTTGCTGAATGATTGTAACTAGGCCAGACAATGTAATAGTGCAGTATCTTTCTGAATCGAATTTAATTTTAGTTATGCATGCCAGCTCTACGTTTTTGAGTAACCTAGAATTTGTCAAAGGTGTTTCTTAAAAAAGTACTTCTAACCAGAGATTCTTGATTGGAATAATCTCTGTAAGTTATCAAGGAGCTTTCATGTATCAGACACAGAATAATCTGAACTTAAGGAAAAGTGGAGAATGGAAAGACTTGTTTCTTGGATATAAATGCAATGAAGCTGCACATTGAACTGAGACACAGAGATGTAACATAATGCTCCAAATTTACTCTTACAAATTTCCAAACTAAGCATGGTATATGCTATGCTTAGTTTTGTCATAGTAATCCTTTACTGCATGAAGTAAATAGACTTTTGCTAGTGATGACATGATTATAATTGCAGCACATTATAAAGAAGCAAGATATATTTGCAATAAAATTACTGGTAGGCCACTTAAAAAATGATTGCAGAGTGTTCTTCTCAGAAAATATGCACACACAGCACAGAATTGATTGCAATAATATTTTTGGAACGTGGACTTCCAGGTTTGTGAAAGTAAATAAGATTTGATTTTCCAGAATAGATGAATGGGATGTAAAGTTAAAGAATGCATGGGACTTTGACTTCTGCTCTCTGTTGCAGCGAGGAAGTGCAACTTCTGTTGTGAAAAATTATGCCATGGCATTTTGGTACCTATTGCATGCATTTTCACATGTAAGAGTACTTGCTGGTTCTATGCCCCTCTAGTCTCTGTCGGCTCCTTGCAGCCATCTTGGCCTTCATGGAGGATGTGGTTCTTTTCCTTAGTCAGTAAGAGTGTTGAAATGCCAGCAATTACAAAGGTTATAGCTGTCCTGAAAGAAAAACATACTTCTCCCACTCATGTTAAGCCAGAGATTTTTCAATAGTTGTATGTACCATGTGAGCAGGATGTTGCACTTGCCAGAAAAATGGAGTTCTGCTTGGTCTTAAACCTGTGTCAATAGTAATGGAATCCATAATATCTGTAAAGAGCTGTTTAAGATGCTATTGTAAGCTGCACTTTGCAGAATACCATTACAGAGTGATATTTACTACACAAAAATATTCTCAAAAAGCAAAGTCAGCTACAAAATAAAATCACTGATAGGCCTTTCTTTAGATGAGTTCAGTTTTGAGACGCAATTGTATCTGTTTTCACTGGAATTAGTTGTGGCTGGAGAGCATTCACAGTGTATGGCTTTGCCTCGGGATATCATCTAACAAAGTGTTAGTCTGGAACTAATACTAGCATGAGAATTTTTGTCCAGAGCTTAAGAAGATAATAGCATTTACTGGTCTGTTGCTTAGGTGCTGTGTTTGTTTCATTCTGTGCAGTAAAGTCATTTTTGGCCACTAGATGGGACTAAACAACTTCACGCAATAGTATTAACAGCACTGTTTGAGAGTTTGTTTCCCTTGCAATTAAATTTTTTTCCATGAGACTTTACTGAGAATTGTGTACCCTCCTTCTCAAAGTGTGAAAACAGCAGAAACTTACAATGAGAATCTCCTTAATGCTAATGAGAACGTAAAGAAATCCCAAACATTACAGTCTATCCCAATAAAGGAGCCAGCATGCACAGAAGCCAGTCTTAGTTGCAAAAAATAAGATTACCCTCTCTGGAGAATAACACTGCAATCATGCTGCTTGAAGATATCCTACTACTACATTTCTCGTCTTCATCATCTTTTTCTTTAGAGTACCATTATCTTAGTTAACAAGCAAGTCTGACTTTCTAAACTATACATTGTACAAGTTTCTTTTTAATCTTGAACTCAAAGTTCTGTGATATTTTATTCTGATTAAGATGGTGCGAGAAGTAAAAGAAATGAAAGCCAGTTATCCCTTTTCCAACTAATTCATTACATTCTTCTTTAGATTTCCTCTGATTAGTTTCAGACTGATCTAGAGCAGAAAGCACTTTCCACTTTGATGAACTCAGCAGGCTTTATTTCACTGTGAAAAAATATTTTTTCAGATGGAAAACTGATCTTGTTTGACTGTTGTGATTGTAATGCTTATTTTTCCTTTCTTTTTTCCTTGTTCTCAGTCTCAGAGTAGTAATTGCATATGGTTCTTTTTGTCTGACATCTAAAGATATTAAATTTAATCAGCATAGGAGAACAAATTTTAATCCCAAGGCTATTTTAATCTGAAATATGCAGGAAAGATCTTAACCTTGATAGGGTTGTTGCCAAATTTATTTTTGTTTCTTGATGGAAATGTGACCGCTGAGCTCTTTGACCATCTGTTTAAAATCTAACTGGAAGATAACAAATCAGAAAATTTATTTATTTATTTATTGAATATATAATAAGAACAGGTGGAGCACACTCACAGCTCTAGGGTCAAGTCCAATAAGATAGATTGTAATTTTACTTATCCAGTCTTTCTATGGAATACACTACACAAATTGCTGTTGTATCTACACTGCATATTTAACAAGCTCAGGCACTGAAAACCACCTAACTTTTGATTTATTTTGCCCCACTGAGAATGTATACTCTAAGGCATGAAGCAAGAGGATCAAAATATTCTTATTCCACCTCATTCAGGCAGCACAGAATAGAGATAATACCACTGACACACTGAAATATCACAGCTGTTCCATCTGGCTTGCATATACTTAGAAGAAGTGGAATTAAAACCTAAATTCCAGTGGTGCCTCACATAAATGATATTTTGGTTGATTCATGTTAGTCCATTACAGTCACTTAGATTCTCTAAACATGACAGGAAGATGGATTCCTAAATTCCAGTGGACGCCACGTATGTACAGGGTGCAGAGAATAGGACCTCATAAATGCCTTGTAATTATTAATACAGATAACTGGGAACAGAGAAGAATAATCAGTTTATCTTTTACCATTTGCAGAATGATGCTGTCAAACAACCCAATCAATAAGGTTCCTCGTTCTTACTGCTGATCTATATGCTGTGTACATTCGTGTGTGAAGCAGGTAACTAGATATATATAAACACATTCTGTTTGTGTAATGATAATTGAAAAGTGATTAGGATATGTTCATATGCATTTGAAACTAATAGTCTTAATATTGGCTAATGCTCAGAGTTCATTGTGGGTGAGGAAACCTAACATGTTCTGTTTTTTTTTTCTTCCAAAAACCTACAAATACTCCTAGCTCAACGCTATATAAAATTCATGGTCTATGAAGAAAAAGGTGGTTTGCATACATTATACAAAGCGAGAAAAGGTAAATACATTTTCATAAATACATGTAAATATTTTCACGAGTGTATGTTAAAGGCTACATTTCCAGACATTTTCCTGGATGCATTTATAAATGTTCTTAGTGTCAGAGGTGCCTTGGAAATACTGACAGAACTGTTTTTGCAGTAGCATACTTCATTGGTCAGCTAACTTTGAAAATGAAAATTGGATTCTACTCTGCATATCTTGCTCCACAACCAGCTTCAAGTATTTTATTTCCAGCTACATCCTACAGAACGGAATGCATCATAGAGGAGAAAGCATATACAGCAGATGAAGTCTCCCAGCAGGTTTTTTCCCAACCTGAGATGCCTGACATTGCAACACTTACTTCTGTTTTTTATCACTAACAGGAGGAGCAAGAAGGTGTACGTGTATGCAAAGGGAAAAGTACAGGGCATTACTGTTTCATGTCTGGATGGAGACAAGATCCTATATGAGTCCTAAGATCAAGGAAGCCAGACTAGTTTTGAGAATATTCTTTACTCCTCCCCTCAGCTTCATGAAGCAGGTATGTGAAAAAAAATCTTTTTTTCACCCCCCTTTTAAGTTATTTATCCCTTTTACAGAAATTATGCTGGTTTTTTTTCTTCCAGCAAATAGCTTAGACTTTTACATTTTTCTACACCAAGGGAGATTATTACTGCTGCTTCTGTTGTTTAGCTGAGTAGAAGCCAAGAAATGCTGCTGTTTTAGCTGTGATAGAGGCACTTTTCATTCCTTATTCCTGATGCTCACAAGTGCCTGGTCATTTTAATCATCTCAGCTGCTGGGGAGAACACTTAATCTTGAGGCAGACATGCTTTTGCATTAGAATTCCCGATTTTCAGAAAATACATGATTGCTATTACTTTTTAGAAATAACTTATGTTTATGAATGAAACTGAATCATTACCTGCTTGTATTTGTGCATTCACACGTGAAGTTTCACATGATTTTTTGCAAATCTTGGCTTTCTGTGGAGATCTGTTCTGAGTAACACGAAAGCTGTGTTTTGGGAAAAACCTTCAAATGATAGTGTGGTGAAGGCTACTTTTACAGGGTGAAGTTAGCTGCTCTCGCAGGTTTATGCAATGCCAACAAGCCTTACAAGGAGGTTTGATTGACAGGACTTGAGATACACTGGTGATATCCACTTGAAGGTGTTGAATAGGCTGCTTAGTTCATAGGAGGTATGAATAAGTGCCACCAGCAAACACCATTGCTGAAGTCTGATGGGATCAGAAAATCTCTCTCCCATTCTGTCTTAGCCAGAACAAGCTGATGAACAAATGTGCTTCATATAATGGTGGCTTAGATTGTTTTAACTAGGTCAGTGAGGTTCACTCTCCCGTGGGGTGTTTTTATACTTTCAAACCTACCCTGATTGTAAGGGTTAAATTAGTGTTTAGAGGTGTGTATACTGGTCTTGGAGAAAGAAAGGATTTCAAGACTTATATTATAAATGCATTAACTGAGGCTTTCTTACATTTTTATCACATCAGAGCCTGTAACTCTATAAACTCTATCTAATGGTATGGATTTCTCAGAGAAATACTCACCTGGTTTGAGTTGCAGGCTAAGTGAATCAATGCGCCCTGTTCCCTGGGGTGTGGTAATCATTATAAATTTGGTACTAGATTACTCACATAGAGCCCAAAACACTACCACGTTTCTTCAGAAGGGTAAAAGAGTTCATTTTCCCATTAGGCTGTTTGAAAGTCTGCAGTGAAAGGAAAAAATATGGTTTCTGATGATCCACACTGGCCAGGAATATCTTTTGGACTCCCAATTCCTGAAGGGTTCTTCAGCATGTTCATTTTTTAATAGTATTAGTGCTAAAAGCGTAAGACAGCTAATGGTGAGACCAGATAATAAGAAAACCAAAACACTTGTGGAATTATTTAAGATATGTAGATATCTTTTAATGTAATACAACAACAGATACAAAGAGCACAAGAGCACTGTTTGGTAGAGCAAATTTTCAGCTACAAAGCGTTGTTTTTCAACATAGTCACCACCATTACCTGTGCATTTTCACTAGCCACGAACAAAAGCCTGCATGCTGCACTTGTAAATATCTGCCCCATGCATTGCCTCACTGTGTTCACATCCACCCTTTGATCCCCATCAGCATTTAGCAAGCATTGATGGATGTCAGTGGATGTCAGTTTTTCTACATAAAGGACTTCAATGTCACATCTTTGCTCCACACGCACTTCCATGTCAGATGCCAATTTGTCAGACTGCCTCTCTGCTGCCATCTGTCTCACAGCAACAAAATGTAATGGAATATTGGTGTGGGAAGGTTCAACCTTTACTATCACCAACATCTGCTTCTGATGTTGTGAGCCAACGTAATAAAATAGAAGGCATTACTTTTCAGAACAAAGGAGCTCTAAATTGTGTGTAGCACAGATGTGAAAAAGTTATGTTGGGCTATATATATGTTTAAACCATTTTGCAAAGATAAAAGAAAGAAAAAGTAACAATGCAAATAGCTCTGGAAATAGTGCATACAGCTTTCAGACAGGATGCATTCTTTGTGCCTCTGGAAAAAAAAATAACAACAAAAAAACCACTGTGTTTTTTACATATATACTTATGAATAAGGCACATGTAGAGGGAGTTTTCTCTACCAGCAAGTCAGAAAAGCTGATGATACTGCAGTATTTATTTACTCATGAGACATCATCATGTTTCCAGCAGATACCTTCAGAAAGAACAAAACAATAAAGCCCAGAACATAAATATTTCCACTTACATGATTATGCTGTGTGCACTTTAGGAGTCATAGTTCTCTTATGCTACCACTGGTCATGTTAAGGGTTAGCAATAAGGTGCTCAAGTGTGCACATACGATATTTGGAGATAGTGAAGGAATGATAGAAAGGCATGGCTTGAGGCTTAGAAGCTAATAAAGAGCTAGACCTGCTAAATTAAAGCAAACAATAAATTATTAAGTTGAAATGAAGAAAATGTATATGAGAGAGAAACCTTGCACAGCAATGCAAGCAGGCAGTTCTTATTAAATCAGGGACCATCATAAGGTAATTACAGCTGCCTGTAAGGTACATTGCTTTACTCATAAAATAGTCAGACCTGGAAATGTGTGGCTTATGTGTCACTGGCACCGAAGAAAGTAAGATAGAGAAGAAAGGCTTTAGTCTGTGAGTGCCAAAAATATTTTGATTTTATTATTTGCAGAAGGTCACTGTTAGCTGAAAGTGACTACAAGCCACTTATTGCCATTGCTGTAAGGAGTCCAGCAAACAACCTCTAGTGAATAAAAACATCATTTTCAGCTGCACATGAATGCTTTTCAGAAAATAAGAGCTGAGGAAGGATACGGTGGTGGGAGATGCATATTCCCAGACTGCTTGACTAATGCAAGTCAATAATACTTAAACTTGCTTATGTACTTGCTATAATACAAAGCAAGCAAAAATATCTGATCTGTAAAAATAAAATCAGGGTTATTCCTGGTACTGCCACCTCTGTATTCTAGGTGGTAACACAGACTGTTATCCCTAGACAAGTTTTGTAGTAAAGAGGGTTTTGTTTAAAGATTCTTGAACAGATATAGAAAAATATGGTAACAGGGATGTGATGATTAAGTGGAGAAACCTAAGAAAATGATATTACATACACCTATAAAGATTGACATGAAAAGAAATTCATAAAGATTTATTTCATACATCAAGAATAGGGGATTAAGCAGTTTAACAGTTCAGAATGGAGTTCAGTTTTAGGGGACATTAGATGAACTTCTTCTTACCTGATCTAGTAAAAATAGTGTATGTTCCATCTTTTAATCTTTTTCTTGGCACTATCAAATACTAGAACAGCAGAAATTGAGTGTATATTGTTACCTGCTGCCAAATTTATCATTTTAAAACTACAAAGGAGTTACAATCCCATACATGAATACAAGTTGGGTGATGAGTGGGAGCTCTGTGAAAAGGACTGGTTGTAGTGGATGAAAAGCTTGATGCAAGCCATCAGTGTGTGATTCCAACCTGGAAACCTGGAAGTATCCTGGTCTGCTTCAAAAGATGAGTGGTCAATAGGGCAATGGAGATAATTGTCCCTCTGTACTCTGCCTTTGTTAGGTTTCATCTGCAATGCTAGATTCAGGTCTAGGGCCCACGGCACAAGAAAGTAAGCTGTTGGAGTGTCCAGAGGAGAGTCAGGAAGATGCTCAGAGAGCTGGAGCACTTCTCCTATGGAGAAAGGTTGAGGGAGTTGAGCTTGTTTATCTTGGAGAAGAGAAGGCTTCAGGGAGACTTCATTGTAACCTTCCAGTTCTTAAAAGGAGATTATAAACAAGAAGGAAACCAACTTTTTACACAAGCAGGTAGTGATAGAAAACAGGGGAACAATTTTAAAACTGAAGAGGGTAAGTTTAGATTAGATGTGAAGAAGAAATCCTTCCCTATGATGTTAGTGAGGCACTGGAAGAGTTTGCCCAGAGAAGTTGTGGATGCACCACCCTTGGAGGTGTTCCAGGCCAGGCTGCATGGGACCCTGGGCAGCCTGATCTAATGCAAGGTGTAGGGAGCTTGGAATTAAATGGTGTTTAAGGTCCCTTCCAATGCAAGTCATTCTGTGATTCTAAGTAGAGAACCTTATCTGTTACAATTTCTGGGAAGAGTAAAAAGCTGGAGAGAGTTGACATGGGACAGAGCCAGTCTCAGGGTAAGCCAAATACATGAGATACGACAGCCTTATTGAGATCTGTCTTCATTTCTTCATTCCCTCAGAGCCATCATTCATACTTAAACTCCTGTAGACCTAAGAGGAACCAGAATGTGACTCACCAGAGAAGTGGGAAGGTTCTCAGCACATCCTCAATAAGCTTTCTCTAAAGACTGTTTCATTATAAACTCTATTCAAATATCTACTTTTACCTCTGGCAGTGTTAATTTTCAGATTTGCTTCCTGCTCTTTCTGAAATGTCAGGCTCAGGCTAGTAAACTGTTAGATGAGCTCTTGCAGATATCTCTGCAGAGGAACAAGATAACATCTGGCAGGCAATGGTTACTTATTTTAGCATTGCCAGGATGCAGGGACTGTCCCTGAGGAAGAATTGTGAAATGTTGTATTGTCAGAGGAGGTGAGCCTGCCTCTGACTGTCACTCCCTGATTATAGTAGATAGCTGGACCAGCCTTCCCAGGGGAAGCCATACCTCTGCTCTCATGAGAATGTTCAGAAAGCACCTGCAGATCAAACATCTGTGTCTAAGGATTCTTTCACAGCAAGACAATTTTACACTGCAGCCAAAACCTTCCTGAAAAATGAATTTTGCATAGGTTGATTGACATTTATAAATTAAACTGGGGTGGGGGAATGACAGCAAAAGCATAGATCTTGGGACTTAAACTGAGGGGAGTTTTGTCCATGTCTTTCAAACAGTATTGAGGGCACAGCATTATGGCTCCATCCCTCAGACAACTTCTTGTTTTGGTTGAGAGGCAAAATCTTGCTGCACTCATTTCATCTTGTGTACTTTATCAATGCAGAGAATATCCGTCCTTGTAGTGCTGCCAGCAGGGAGGCCATGGAAATAAATGACTGTCAGGAAGTTTTATAGGGATAAGCTCTACACTAGGCTGTAGGGTGTAGTTTGTGATGCTAGTGTCAAAAGCCATACTGGGCTGTCTAGTGGAGTTCGTTTTGAAAGATGCAAAAGTTTCACAGTGCAAAGAATCATCCAAAGTGCCAGAGGGAGTCCTCTATAACAGACTCTAAGGACTCAGACGTAGCAGGAGGCCCTCAATAAGCTCACTGTAGATGAGAGAGATGGCACCAAGGCTGCTGCAGGGCTTAAACTAACAAATCAATGAGCTGTGGGACTGGTAGTGTTACAAAAAGAGCCGGTGAGCTGAGAAATCACAGAGGCCCAGAAATTAAAAAATGAACAAAGCTAGTAAAGACCCGAAAGTCTGAAGTGAATTACAAATAAAATAAAATTAGGAAAAATTACACTTGCTGTATGAAATGACTGCAAAATTTTTTTTTTTTTTTTTTTTTTTTTTTCCAAGAAGGCAAATGCATTTTCTGTTGACTTGATTTACTGAGTGCAGCTCGTGACATCTTGGTTGTGTTTTTTTGGAATAGACCAGAAAAAGTAAAATAGAGCACGATTATAGAATAAAAGGCCATGCAGGTTCGAAATGATTCATTTGAAAATGCCAACACAAAAAGTTACAAACTCTTAAATGCTTTTTATTTCCAAATTTTTGGGGCAGAGGAGACAGAAAATTTATTGAATTCGGTAATAACTTGAGAATTACTTTAGCTCATTCAAATCTGCATATTTTGATGAAATAAATAAACCGAATGTTGATACTTAACTGTACGTTTGATCCTAGAAGATATTTATTCTGTAAATAAGTAATGTCATGCCTAGCCTTTGAAAATTTTATGTTAAAAACTCCAGAAGAGTTAAGAACTAACAGGAAAGACAGATAGTCCCATATTGTGGACTGAGCACGCCAGGAATATATCTGACAGAGAAATAATGATGAGGAAAAGCAAAAGAGATTATTTGCTATACTTCGGTCATCTTGCTTGCTGAAGACAAGTTGTATTTATTCTGCTCTGACCTAAAGCAATTTGTTTAGTAATCAACACTGAAGAAAGACCATAAGGCAACCAGAAGCACAAGATTCTTGTGGGAGCGCAGATGTTGTTCCCAGCAGGCTTTCACTGTGTGAGAATTGTATTAATCTTTTATATACAAGAGCAATCTTCTCTAGCTTTGCCACTCACACATTTACTCTCATAGTGTCTTATATACAAATTTAAAAAATGTAATCAGAAATTCTCTGCATCAGCAAAGTTCCCGTTTGCAGGAGCTTATACATTTTCTATTCAATACTGAAACTGTAATAAATATGTTTTAAATAGACTGGTTCTCACTAAGAAAAAAATGCAGTCTTCTTTGAAGTGTTTTATGTATGTTCTTTATCAACGTTCAGGTCTTAGATTTAATTTAAAAAATACAAAAACCTGCATTCCATAATGAAAGCAAATAGCACATGAGAAGCCTTTTTTTAGTTTTCATGGTTCGTTTCTGAAGTTGAGGTCTTTCCTTTTTTGGCTTGATTACAACCTGCTAAGACTCCTGAGATAGAATTCTAACAGAAGTAGGCTTGATCTTAATATATTCAAACCTCATCAGTTTTGCACAAATGATATTCAAGAATGAATGTTAGCTATAGTTAGTTATAAGTATAGGCTTTGGATTTTTATAATCACTGTAGAATCACTGTGGAATAAGGAAGATGAGATTCTTTTACGATTCTGACTGTGCTGTTCATCAGGGACATAGTGCAAATCACTTGATTTAATAGAGACCAATTCTGAAGTAAGTAAAAACAAGAGAAAAACTCTCCCTAAGTGCCTTTTTGTATATAGTTTAAAGAAAGGTAGCTTACTCCCTGTGATACTGCTTTTACCCTTCAGACTTTTCATTACAAATATTGTCTTCTCCTTGCCTCTTTCTGTAGCTTTACACAGCATTTAGGGAAAGGAATTTGTTCACAGAACATACTATAGCTTTGTAGTGTCAAGCAAGGAACTAGGGCAGGATCAATTCAGAGAACCGAGCCAGCCAGGGGGCTGTTTTCCATGTAGAGTTTCTCTTCTGACAAATACTTTGATATTTAATTTGTTACCTTTCTGGAGAAAATGATATCTACCAGTGCTTTTTGCTGAGACCTCTTGTTTGATTTATGCAAGGCATAGTCCTCTGTGAAGCATGTATAAAAAGAGCTTCTATAGTCTAATTTGTGAATGTCCTGATATCTGATTCTTCCTCTCTGTTTTGACATGGTTTTGCTCTTTAATTTTTTGTTGGTTTGTTTCCTTTTCACAGTTGCTAAGTTGCAGACAGTCTTTTGACCAGACATTTCCTCCTCATTTTCAACAGCTTGACCTTGTCGGTATAGAATTTTAGTTCTAGATACCTTTACAACAGCTGAGTTCAAAGGGTGCTCTTCTGCATTCCTGCAGCTCTTTAGAAACGTGCTCTAGTTTTGTGAATCAGCCTGCAGCTTAGCTTCCCTTCCTCATATGTTATGTTAGTGTGAGGCACTGTCTGATTCAGAGACCTGCCTCTTCTTAGGACAAGAAGAATAATTAATCAAGAAGGATAATTTCTGATCTATTTGTACTTGAGTTTATACAATCCACAGATTGGTCAAGATTCACAGCACTTGCTTTCCCAACAGCATTTTATTATCTCAGTCCAAATTTTTCTCAATAAAAGTTTTTCCTTCCTTCATCCAATCTAAATAGCCTAAATCATTTGTTAACGTAGCTGTGGAAAGCAGAGCTGCAGGAGCTGGGACTGCTGACAAGGATAAAAATCAGGATAGAAAAGTCACTACAGAATATAATAAGACTGAGTATTTTACTTTGTTGTATGGGTGAAGTAATGCTAGTACAAATGCTTTGAGGAATATAACAGTAAAAACTGAGAATACAAAAGGAACATACAGAAAGATGAATTCTGTGAGAATGTTGGAGAGAGTAGAGGAGAGTTCATGTCTCACATATGACCAAGTGGAGACACTTATGTGAAAAGGGCAGAAGGAAGCTCCAGGAAATTGGGAGGAGATGAGAACATGGCATTTGTTGGTCAAGAATATTAAATTTGGAATGCGCAATAACTGGAAATTAGTGAAAGTCAGAATTGCACAAGGGCAGATTTGAAAGGCCACTCTATCTTCGTGTCTTTATATCACTCTGAATTTGGGTGTATCTTCAAACCTTATACTCTTAAAATGCCATGATTCAAGAGGTGCTTTATTACAGCTGTGCACCTCTAGCAAAAGCACTTGAATTTGATGAAATTACACCAGGTACTAATCTGAGCAAAAGCCTTCTGGCTTGAGATCAGCGTGATAAAAGGAGCTGAAATAAGGTAAATGGCAGTTCAGATTACAGGATAGCACTGAAAGTGAAATCCTAGATACCAGTTTTAAATTGCCACATACGACTTATGAATCTTCTACTGCTGGTCATTAAATGAGAAAGAAGAACTTAGTAGAGAAAGTCTTTCTATTTTGGATATACAAAAATCTTTGACCTTGCTACATTATTCACTCTTTGAAATTGAGAAACTCAAATGTATTACATTATATATAGGCCACTCTTTAAATTTTCATCAGTACTTTTCTCCCAATGTTATTTTAAAGTCAACACTGCCAAGAAAGCCATTTGTTACTAATGATCAGGATCAGTGCTACTGAATATGCTGTGCTGTAACTGAATGCTGTTAAAAGTATTGTTTGAGTGACTATTGCTTACTGCTGTTTTATGAAATGTTCAGAAGTTATTTTCCTTGGGGAAAAAGCAATTACTAAAAACTAAGTTTTAGCTATGCAGGATAAAGGAAGAAAATACAGTCCATGGGATGAAAGTGAAATGCCCGTTATACAAACTGGTCGTGATGTCAGAGTTAGTTGCTATGAGTGAGTAGTTGTGCAGTCACAGCGAAAACAGTGTCAGAATTAATGGCACAGTTGACCTCTTACTGCAACGTAAACCAGAATTACTTTTCAGACATGTGCACGACTATGATTCAGAATAAAGGCCAAGTTTCCTGTCCTTCTTGCTGCTATTGTTGGAATGAAAATGAATATCCTGATTGTTGGTACTTCTGTGCAGGGCTAGAAAGAGATGTGTGCATTTTTATAAGTTCATTTTTTAAAGTACAATTCATTAAAATATGCCGTAATTGCCTGTAATTATGTTGTTTGTAGCCTGAACGTTACTGAACACAAAACAAAACAGCAAAAACAACAGAAATAGCATATTGCATTTTCGTTATTTTTCTATTTGAGATATGAAATCAGAAATGGAGTCAGATTTCTTATATATAATAATGTAACTGTCATAAACTTTGAAAATTTAAACAGCGTTTAATATTTCATTTTTTATTTCGACAAGGATTCGCATCAGCTTTGGATTTCTAACTTTTCTATCTAAGCCAAAGCTGTTCTTCTGAAGTATGAATATCTTTGCAGCATTACATGGCTGTGAAATCTCCCCAATAATCTCCAGCTCTTTCCTGTCTTTCAGAGCAGTCACATGAGAGCAGATGGAAACTGTGACCGGTGGAAGAATAGCTAATGACAGGAGAACAGTGGGCAAGACTTCTATTAACATGACTTCAAACAATAACAAGTTGTCATTTAAAATCTTTCTCTACTGCCAGTAAGTTCAGCAAGAGTAAAGGACTATGAGTGGTACACCAAACTTGAACTATAAGCAGCCTTCTCCCACTCAAAAATATCATACTTTAGCCTCTATTCTCCAATTCAAAAGATGCAGTCTTTCCTCAAATAGTTAACATCCTCATTATATAAGACTTCTCTTACACACCTGTCATGAAATATTAAGTGCCTACTCCAAAACATAAACTAAGGAGGACTAAATGTGCAAATAGACCTGTAAACAGCAAGTTTAATTTATTTTGCTTCCTCACATCTTCAAAAAAAGTGAAGTAATGGGTTTATTTATTTATGAGCTCAAGCACAAAGGTATTAAAATAACTACCTTTCAATTACCCAATTAAATATACTTAATTTCAAATATCATTTCATAAACTGTAGTAATTGTTCAAACTAGTAAATTTCACAAAAGGCTCTCTGAACAATTCTTTAACTTTTTCAGAGTAGAATTTTGGTCTGGAAAATTCTGAAAAAGCAGCATAAATTTACTTCATGTTCACTAATTTTATGGGGCCTAATATACACAGAATCTAATTGTTAATGTAGTCTCTATACATCTGTGCAGAACAGCAGCTACTAATGGGCTACCAAAATTGCTTGAGATGTTTTTACAGTAACCACAGGCAGATGGTCAATAACATTTTCTGCATTATAACAAATTTGGCTTATAATATGTAATCAAACTTGAGTATATTTAGTGATAAAGTGATTTTGTGATCAGATAAAGATGACAGAAAAAAATAGTAGGCAATTCTGATCTCAGTAATTGATAAAGCCAAAGTTAATCTGGATTTATACCAGGATGGTACCACAGTTCTCCTTCTTAACAGTTATGATGAGAATTAGTGTCTCAGTTCTCAAGCTTGACAAGGTGTCACGGATGTGTTTCACATAATTTATGCTCATAATCAGCTTATTCTTACAGGCAATATACCTCCTATTCAAACTGGTGCATGTCAGCTCTGACAACAATTTTAGTCTTTTATATCATTGGTACTCTCAGGTATGATAGGTTGCATGTGATCCACATACACGAAGCCATGGCAAATTAAGGGCTATATCTGCAATGGGAATTCAGTGCAACAGTGTTCACGTTTCATCCTTAGAATTTTGACTCCGAGAAGACCAGTGTTCTTAGTTTTGTGTAGAACTGTTCAGTGCTTAAGTGCTTGTATAACTAAAGAATCCAAATCTCCAACTATCCTAAGATATGCCTGAACAAAGTATGGATTTTAAATCTCCTTCCCTCCCTCCCTTCCCCCCTGCTTTTACAAATGCTTAGAAACTGATATGTACATAAGTATATATTCTTAAAGCTAATGCCCAGGTTTCTTCATTTGCAGAAAGTTCTGATTATATTGTAGAAGTGCTACTCCATACCTAGCTGCTTAGCAATTAGTGCATTCAAACATAATTTGTGAGACAGTAGAAGAGAACAGGAGAGAATTATTGTTTATCTGAGAGATATTATTCCCACACCCACCATCTAATTAATATTTTTTAATGATTAACAGAGGGTTCGTTGAGGTGTGGCAAAGATTGTAGGTGTTTCCTGCAAGTGATATCAGTCTTTTCAGGAAATAATTTAAGATTCAACAATAAGGGAGAAAATGACACTGTGGACAAGAGGGGACGTACATCTCCAAGTACTAGATTAGCACATGGATATGAGAAAAGAGCTGAGTTCCATTTGGTTCAGGACAATTAGTGTTGAAGTTGAAAAGCCCTGCAAGGAAGAGCTCCTCGTGTCTTGATCCTTGCAAAATTCCTTAAGAATTTAGTCCAGTTTTTGTCAGGTATTTCACTCTGTTCAAAACATATCTTTGGGCATACAGACCTAAAACTCTTGAAGAGTTCTGTTAAGGAATTTGGGAATTAGAGGGTAGTATTTTTTGTTACAAATTATTAAGCAGGATTTTGAACTAGATGTTTGTGTCTACTTTTTTGAAGTCCCACACCTAAACCTCTTCACTTTCTAGGATACAGCCTTTCAGAGGCCAGCCAAGAAGCCAATTTTTTGAGATGAATTAGTAGCTGTAGCATGTTAAGAAGTCAGTAAGCAAAATTAAACTTATGCTCTCAAAGTAAGCAGTGTATGTAGAAAGGAAGAAAAGGAGCACTCTGGCCCTGTAACACAGCAGAGTTGGGATTTTCTTAAATTTTTCCTCTAGGAAGGTTCTGGATAAAGGGTGAAATGGGGAACTGAAATGGCGAACTGAAATGGCTTGGCCTCTTTTGAGTTTATATCAGTATTTTCAAACAGAAATAAGTCAAAATGGTAGTGCAAGGAGATATTATAACACTGGTTCTTGGTTGAATGTGACATCTCATTTAAGTCAAAAACAAAATATCTACCATGAGACTTGGATAAATTTAGAGTCTTAGTAAAACTTGAGTAGCTAACGGACTTCAATCCATCAAGAGCTCGACTGGTGCTAATGGCAATCTCACTGAGTAATTACATCCAGGGGGTTAAAATCTATTTCAGTGATGCCTTCGGGTTAATGGAATTGATCTTGACCCTTTTCTTGCAGATATCCCTGCACTGAATTAGATATAAGCTCACTACAATTCTTGGTGTATGCTTTACTTAATTCTCTAGCAAAGCATACACCTCTGATAATACACTTGATGCAGTACAGTACGTGTAAAGACAGGCTGTTCTGATTCAATAAGTTGCAGAAAGGCAAACATAAATAACTTCTCTGTGTGTGCGTAAACATCTGCCTTCCTTCCAGTAAAATCTTTGCTTCAGATCCTGAGGACACATAAATCTGCCTACCTCCATGAAGGTCTGCCTGATTTACAGCTTGTCCTTATTGGATAACTTCTCACTTTACTTGTCACTTGACTGATTTGTGTAGGGGAGACCTAAGGCACCTAAATACTGTGGGCAAATGTGACTCCCCAAGTTGTACTTAACAGCTGTTCTCTGTGCTGGATGTGAGTTCTTATTGAATATTTCATTAATTTCCTTGGGTATGCAATAGATGTGTACAAAAAAAGGCAATTTTTCTTGAATAGAGTTGTTGACAAAAGATACTGCTTTTTTAGAAGAAAAAGTCAGGGGCACATCTCATAGGCTTTACCTTTGTCTATACAGACAGTTTTTTTGCTTTCAAAAAGCCTCTCTCTGATTCATGCCACATTTAATTAAGTGCAGCTAAACAACTATTGCTGAATATGCCGTTCTTCAGGGGAAAAAAATAAATCAGTGAAATGGTTCCTTATGAAACTAGCAGAGCAGGGTAAGGCTTGTCTGTACATTGTACACTAATAGAACCTATAAAGTGTGAAATACACATATTAATATTTTTTCCTGGAATGTTTCATTACAATATCTTTTATTTTCTTTTAAAATGATTGAGGTAAAATGAAATAAATGCTGTTTAATTTACATTATGCCTAGATTTATTAGGGTGCTCCATCCTATTTCTAATCTAGTTCTCTAGTATAGAAAATACCTTCTGTGATTTATGTGCCCGTGTTAAAGGTAGCAGCTGTAGAAAATGTATTTATTTGTCAATTAATGTTTTTTATTCTGTGAGTAAAATGGGAAAACGAATAACATATGGCAGAAATTTAAAATTATCCTGTGATCCCAGTAACAAATATTTCCCTAACATGTAGAATCCAAGGCAGTCAGTTTTCCTACAAATTTCTCAGGATGGTTTTCAATTTGGAGTCTGGGAAGGTTTAAGGTCATACTACAGCCTTTCTCTAAGGAAGGGTACTTAGAGGACCTTCTCCTCTACCTGGGAGTCTAGTTTCTTGAAACCTGCAGACATGCAATTATTTTTGGAGGCTGTGTCACCTCTCTCACTTTCTTCTGAAATTCTTCAGTACACACAGAAGTGATTGAAGACACATTCTGGTATAGACCATAGCATAGAGAAAGTTACCAAATTGGCTTTTCTTCCACAGGAAATGAGCTGAAGTAGATGTACATGAGGTGTTTATGTTATAGTCACAATTGTTTATATTTTGAATGCACCATGTAACTTATTAACTGGTTTAATTGATTGCATTTTATTTCTTTTTTGAGACCTGTTACTATTCTTGCCAAGGTTGTTGCTTTTCTAAGAAAAAATTGATGTTACTATCATTACATGGAATCTAAAGGTCATTCTTTTCAGACTGAAAGTTGATGAAATCAATTTCCAGTCTCTGCTTGGTAACAGAAGCAAGATCATCAAGAGACAGAAAAAAACAATCTGACTTTCACCATTTCAGAGTTCTCTGAGGTATCTCAGACACATTCTTCATAAATCACTTTAGTAAGAGCTCAGAAATGGTGTGAGATTTGCAACAGACTCAATTCAAATAACTCAGCCAACAGGCCACCCTCAACTTAGAATATATGCACATACATATATAAATATATGTTTGTTTTATAGGAGTGTAAAACAGTAACTTTTCAGTAACAGTGTTTGATTACTTTTCTTGTAGACTATGATAAGCTTCCTTAAAAGTGATATGTTAATGAGCTATTATTGTGACAAGAAGAAGAAGGATTCTGCATCACAGTGAGCTTTCAGTTAGCTAATTTGCACCAGCGGAGGTAACCCACAGTTGCCACTGCTGCAATGATCTACTCACTGCGCTCGCAGCCACTGTTTAGTCTCCATAAGCGTTCAGCCAGTATTGATGAATATCAGTGGGTGTCATTTTTCCACGTGGCAGAATTTCAGTGTGCGCCTTTTCTCCATTCTCACTCTTATGCCAGACACCATTTTGTCAGATTGCCCCTGTGCTGCCATCTGTCTCACAGCAACTCAGTACAACAGAATATTGGTGGGAAGGTTCCATCTCTACTACCATACCACCACCTGCTTCTGACATCATGGCCAAACATAAAAAAAAAAGGAATAAAAATTGTGATAATAATTACACGTTCTGCATTAGAGAGTTTTCCAAGCAAGGGCTGTTGTCCATTGCTTTCTCTAGCCTTCTTGTCTTGTTTTCTGGCCAATGAAACATGTGAGGGTAGCATTTGAAGTCAGACTGAAAACACTGTCCTTTACAACACAGTAAATAGAATTTTTGCCATACCTATTTTAAGTTGATAGGCTTTGTATTGACCCGACAGGACTTGGACCTTAGATGATTGACGTTTCTTTTAAAAAATTCTAACAGGTGGCTCTTGCTTATCTTTTGAAATTCAAGCTCTGTGAATACCATATATCATAAAAGTTTGGTGTGTCTGTGGAGTAGATTATAATGTCTAGCAAACCAGTCAAAATATCAGTCTACCACACAGCAGCCTTTTATGCCAGCTGATGTGATGGGAGGACGCTGTGTGGCTTTTAAACTTCATCTGAAAACTAGTGAAGAGGAAGAAAACCATGTTGAAAAAACATTGAAAAGTTGATCCAAGTGGACCCAAGAATGAAGACAAATAGGGCCCTATCACCAACACTGTTCTGCTCTTGCTGAATTATCATGGATGCTGATAACTCATGGTGACATTCCAGGACCTCTACGTGGGAAGAATGGGAATCAAAGGCCTTTAGACTTAAGAGGACGCTGGAAGGGTGAGCATACCATGAAAAAAGTTGTTGGTGTTAGTAAGTTTTCTTTAATGACACTTTTGGGGACTTTCCAGTTAAACAACTATCACTCTCACCATAGCTGACCTTATGATAACTGTTATATTTTAGTTGGATAATTGGGATGGTAACTGAGATAACACTAATTTTTTTGTTCCACTAATAGAGTGTGTACTACTTTTGGGGAAAAAGAAAGAAAAAAAAAAAGACACTTTTTGTTAAGCTCTTGTGGAGACAACACTATGCAGGGTCAAGAGAAAACATGTTTCTCTCTTCCACTTTCTCCCACACCAACATTTGGAGCACAGTGAACAGTTATGAAAGCTATGGGTCAACTGGACCATACAGCAGCAAGTGGCATGAGAAATCCCAAAGCCTGGGAGAGAATTCAGTGTAACCAAGGAGGGAGGTACAGTTCTTGTTGTCAGAGGGGCCTCCTGGAGTGGGCAGTGTGATTTAGTTGTTTGCAGAAGAAGTAGATTAAGATATATGGGATGCATCTAAAAAGATTTTGGAGGCATTTGTATTCTGCGTCCAATAATTAGAAAAAGCATAGCAGGTGCTTATCAGTAATTGGCTTATCAGGGTCTTATTGATCCTGAAGAGGCACTAAATAGTCTATTTAACACAGTATTTATGGCTCTCAGTTGATATTTCATCTTTTTTCGAACCAGTGCAGACTGTTCACAATCAAAATACTGTGTGACAACAATTTTCTATAGCAGTACTATGTGTAAGTGCAAAGAAATATCTTTGTTGTTGAAACTCACTTTGGTTTCATTATTATGTACATCATTATTGTATTACTCCTTAATTTTCTTTGCTTATCCCCAAGGTATTTACTCTAAGAGTTGTATAAATGTTGCTCCTAGATTCTAGATCATTGTTGCACTTCTTCAGTTTTCTCTTCTTCATCTTAGTTTGCAAAATATGTATAAGGCATGGTTTATGCACTTAGATATTAATAATCTGTTTTATTCAGTTTTTTCTTCTTTTTGATTCCTAGCATTTAGTTTGATTTTCTGACAGTGATATGTGTTGAGCTGATAGTTGTTCCTTAATGATAATTCTCCAAGAATTAATAATAATTAATAATAACTCCAAGATCATCATTTTAGACAAGCTAAAAATTCCACTCCCTCAGCACCCTGCTCACCCTGAACAATATTATCTGTTTATCAATGCTGAATTTGATATACTATTACTTAGTTCATCAACATTACAAAATCTTCCTTCAGTTTTGCATAGGAATTCTTATTCTTATCTCAGGTTTCTTCTCAGGTTTGAGTATCTTCTCCGTTTCCATGTGCAGACTTCATTTGCTGCTTCCAAATGATACAGGAAAGCATTGAACAAGCTGCATCACAGCACAGGTTCCTGTGACTTCCCCTCCTCACTTCACTGTGAAGAAAAAACATTTTTTACTTTTGTTTCTGTTATGAATAGAACCAAGTATTGTCCTTTTTCTTTCCTTTTCTTCTCATAGGTACTTATCCTCCCTAACTGTTGTGAAAGACTTTTAGAAATTCGTGTGAACAGTGTGAATTAGGATTACTTTTATTCTCATCATCTTTGAGTCCTTAAGACAATCCCAGTGGCTTTTTGTGGCAATGTTGCACTCTGCAAAAGGCAGGCCAATTTATATCCATGAGACATCATATTTCTCTAAGCCTATTAATATTATTAAATCCTCTACTGACTCAGTCACAGGCATCCAACTGTTTTTTTAGTTTTCCATATCCTCTCTGAAAAAAAAAGGTTAATCACATATACTGCTTTTGAGTCCTTGAGACCGAAAGGTTCTAAATTCTTGTGCTCCCCTTATTTCATCTTTAAATTTATGTAGGAATTTGACCTTTTCTTGAAAATTCCTTTTACACATGTCTCAACCTCTTGAATTTTCTACGTCTATCTAAGGAGAATTCTGCATTCACAGGGTTTTGTTTTAGGAATCCATGATCCTTCAAACATGCCCAGTTCCATTTGTCAAGCCTCCTCACACCACCATCTTTTTTCACAATTGTTTTTCATACTGTGTAATGCATCCTAACTATTTAATCAGTCCTCTAGGTGGAGAAGGAGCAACAAGTGCAGCAGTCAGTGTTATTTATCTTTTTAAAGGACATACATTTCAATTCCTTTCTGTAAAATTATTGTTCAAAGACACATTTCTGAGAAGCATGCATCTGTGTCTGCAAGTCTTGCCAACACAAAATCTGAAAGTGGGCAAATATGAGCTGCGTCCTGCAGATTGTATTCAGTTTTTAAAAAAAAAAAAAAAAAAAAAAGAGTTCAAAATTAGATGCCATATATGTTGATGTACCTAAGGTATTTCCTTAAGCTGTGTGCCTGTGAACTCCTAGAAACCCATCTGTCTAGTTTGGCTTATATAGATGTGCTTGAATCTTTCTAACCAGAGTGTGTTTATAAATGCTGTTCTAGAAAACTTCACTCTGCCTAGAAAAATGTCCAGCATTCCTGCTGAAGGGAACACACTTATTCACTAACATATGTAACTGTCACACAACCAGTCTTATAGATTAGTGGGGAAGGAGCTTTTCGTGCTATGATCTTTCTAAAAGGTTTTAACTTGAAACCTTCTCTTGAAAAATACATAAATTGAGGCACTATCATTATTCATCTTGAGATGTGGCAAAGTTTGATGTAGAAAGAATAAGTATGTGGATTTTTTCAAAAGGCTTAGAAGAGTTAATCTTTCAGCACACTTGGATTAACCATAGCCTTAGTGCAGCTAGATTCCCTTATTTTGACAGCATTCATATCCAAGTAACATTACACTTTGAATCACTGAGCTAGACTACAAAAATAATTCACTTTTTTTTTAGAAAGTCAAACTGTATATAACATTGACTTCTTAGACATGTAGGAAAGCACGGAATTTGCTTTTCCTTTGCCTCTTGAAAGAACAAATATTAAGAGAGGAAGCTGAATGGAAACAAGGAGGAGGACACGCTGCAATATTCTTCTCTGAGTTCCGCCTGTACCCTTTTCTCTGAAATAGTAAAAGTCCCCTAAACTCACAAGGCCCAACTGAAATTTGAAGATGTATTTTTGAAGCACAAAGCTTCAAAAAAAGCTTCCTGATTCCAAGTGAAATGAAATGAAGAAGGTATTTTAAATGATGTCATTATTACACATAAATAGTTACAATAGCGTACCTACAGGCAACGTATACGAGACAGGAGTCAGCAAAATAAAGTCTAGTTTTCTCATTGGATTAATTTGGATTATAGATACTACAGTAACTACTGGCATTTTGCAAGAAGTGACATATTCACCTCATGTTTTCAGTGTCTCAGTCTTGAAAGTTTTGGCTAGGATTTTCCTGACAGCTTTGAGCTGAGTTGTTTAGGTGACTGAATGCCTGTAATTGCAAAGGAATGTTTGAAATTGAGGTAATTATATAAAATAATAGCTGTTATTATTTCACATATAGAAGTGGTGGCATTTTAACTATCTTAAAACCATCTATAAAAATATCTTCCAGAATGAATGAATTGAAGCAGAATTTCAGCAGTACGATTGATATTTAAGCCTCTGAAAAGAAGTGTTTGTAAGGGAAATGCTGACAAATTAGCAATGAAAGTATGTGTACTCACAATGAGGAGTTTGATAATGGGTCTGATAATGAGTTACTAACTTTTTTTTGTGCAGTACAAGACATGGCTAATTTATATAATTTATGTAACTTCAGATTAGCATATGCATTTATTCAGTTGTTAAAATTCACTTACAATTGTTTTAGCTTTCTAAAATAAGGCAAGTTTCTATTCCAAGGTTATAATGGACTTGCTAATGGACTATTGACTACTGTTTCTTATCATCCATCTTCTGGTGGAAAGCTGTTCATTACTTTTCACTTAAAATTCCCCCTACTTTTCTTTTTTTATTAGGAATTCATTGTATTTGCAGTTGAAGACAGTAATAGCCAGTGTTTAAGAAATTTATTTACTGTATGTTATTAAACAGCAATTTCAAGGATCCTTTGCATGCTTTCTCAAGTTGAGATTTAACAACGATATGTAGACTATCTCCAGACTTGAAATTTGAGTGCTGTCATCTCAACTGATAGATCAGTTTTGTATTAGACTTTCTTTAGAAGAGGTTTGGTATGTTGGCATTTCCCACTGACATGAATTGGTTTTGTGAAAACGTTGAGCAGAGTGATTTTTATCATAAGCATCTGCATTTGGATTCCTGAGTTTTTAAAATAGAAACTATGGGCAGCGTAATAGCTTCAAACAGAGGAAGATTGCAAGATTTTAGTTTCGTTAAATTCAGAAGCAGAAACAGCTTTAAACATGGATTTCTCCACCTTCTAAGGCCCTTGGTATAGCTCAGCTTTTACTGAAACCACACCTCATTCTATTTCCTGAGCAGCCTCAGTAAGTCTGAGACACCTTGCAGGCAAGTCTATGGGTATATCACTTGTAGCTAATGTGAGGCTGTACATTTCTAAGTGACTTAGAAATGAACTGCACCTCTCTTTAGTCAAAACCTCCATTCCTTAAAACATAACTCTTTGTAAATTCAAGTGCCTGAAATCCTCACATGGAGTATCAATACATGACAGAATAAGGAAATGAGGCACCTTTGTTGTGATAAATGTAATCCCCATAAATATATTAATTTATTACCAGAGAACATCACTGGAAAACTTTTGCATCCCATGCTGTATTCTGCTTAGATTAACTTTCTACTGAGCAAATTTCAACAGTGCTTCAAATGAAAAGATGTCAGGAAAAATAAAGGACAGAGCATTATTGGTTTCAATCAGTTGTTTAGAGGATCCTTTCCGTGTAGAGAAATTCCTCAGATTTCTAGACAGAATGTAGAACCAGTAACGAAACTGAAGGAAGCAAGTTTAAAGTTGCCATTATCCTGTGGTCTTTTGATAAAGAAAATTCCTGGTTTCTGACACCTCTGTTCCCATGGCAATTTTCAGCATCTCAAAGTTAAAAGCAAAATGCTTTGGAAATACTATTTATGTGTGAGTATCCAACTGCAAGATATTCTTTGTAGTGAATGAGTTTTTCTTTGTTACAGCTTTTGCATTCCTACTGAGTTTTCTACTGTAACAAGTAAGAGCCTGACATATTGCACAAAAAAGGAACTCACTAAATGGAGTGTTTTTTTCTTTTCATTTGCTGTATAATGTTCTTCTATGACTGTTCAGAGGTCTTTCAACCTGCATGATCTCTGGTGATCTTTTACAACAGTTTTTCTCTGCTTCCTCAGACTTTTTTTTTTTCTGGTTAGAGAACAGTAAAGGAGTCACAATGTACTATAAAAGAAAATCCCTTAGGATCAATTACTTGTAATCAAGTAATTCTAGTCAATACTGAGAAACAGATTCAACAAGTGGTTTCTATATGCCACTTAATGTGCAGTGACTGCTGGAGAAACACTGAAATGATCTTAAGATCTATGTTCAAATCTTTCAATATCAGTAGATATAACCACTTCCTGTTTGCACGCCATTATGAGTCCACTTCAAAAGCTCGTGTGTGACACATAAATATAAAATTTGCAAATACATGTATAAATAGCGAGAGCAAACAGAATTAGGCCTGTGATTAAGAGATTATTTGAAGACTTGAATTTCTCTTTAAGTCAGTGATTATTTGCAACATGAATTTTTACTAGCTGCAGAGACAAAAGGCCAAGTATTAGATGTGGACTAAATCTACCTTCAGACACTTCTTGTTTTTAAGAAGTGCAGTATTGCTAAAATGTGTCATTTTACCTGCACTCCATTTATCATAGCTGTTGATACATGTTTGATCACTTACTCCCCAGTGAGCCAAAATCATCAGGATGCCACTTTGAAATGCATAGCTTGCTGCTCTTTATGGAGATCTTATTTCAGAACTCTAACATACCTCTTCCATATAAAATGGTATTCACAGCTGATTGAAACAATGTCATTTGATGTTCCTGAGGTCAGGCTGTCAGGATCATTATGTCTTACTGACTCAACAGCCCATAAGATTTCCTAGCACCCCAGTACTTTTTATTCCTAGTCTGCGGGCTTTGTTACCAAAGAGAAGTAGTTGTTAAAATGATAAACAGTACATTACAATGTACAGTGCCTGATACAACGGCACAGTGACACCTTAATTTAACTTAGAAAGATTCAAACCTCACAATTTCAGGAGAAATTACTGAGACAGTCTGAAGAAAACTGGAAGCAGTGCTGGATTCTGGTGCAATAGAAACATGTGATTTTAGTATCTGAGACAATTCTGGACTGCATTATAGTGTACCTCTGGAACTAGGTAGCAAATACTGTAAAGTCTCATTTTTAAAATTTGTTTTCTGGAATTTTGTAGCTGGATTCAGCATTTACACACGTGCACTCATCTAGTCTTCATTATTATATAGCAAAAGGTGTTTTGTGTGTGTGCGTGCATGGTTTTTCTTGTTTTTTTGTAGACCTCAGTCTTCACATGAAGATGTTTTTTTGACTTAATTCTAGTGGTTTTTTTTTTTTTGAAAAAGATATCCTAATATCTGATGTTAAGTGCCTATTTGCCTATGTATATCTCCCATTTTGGCCATATTTGGGCACACTAAAAGGCTTTGTTTTGAAAGGCTGGATGCCTTGGTCAACACTTGACTAAATCCAACTAAGACATTCTCTGGCATTCATTGTGAGCCATGTGATTGCATATACTCATAAAGGGCATAGGACATAAAAATGAGCACATTTTGGAAAGGAAAACAAGGGGAAAGCTGCATAGGAGAAAAATGTTTGCTTACCTCATGTCTTGAAGATCTGGAATAGAAAAAAAAAAAAAGAAAGAGGAAGGTATGTATGGCATGAATTAGATGAGGAAGTCTGGCTCCTCTGTGCACTAATCAACAAAGAATCACAATACTTACGGCACTAGAATTCACTGCTGTTCTAAGTAGTAAGCTGTCCTATACCCTTGCTTTATTGTATATTAAGTTTGTCACTAATGTCTGAGCAGTACTCACCATGCAGAACTGACTAAGCATGACGGAGAGTCTAAGGAAACAAGGAAATAATTCAAGATTGTCCTTGTCTGCACTTGGTATTTAGAAGTTTTTAGCACAGCACCCTCAAGGTTCACTTTCTCACTTGATCGACCTCTATGAGCAGGTAGTACAGTAGCAATGTCACCTCAGAACATCCTTAAAAACAGTTCTTTAAGGATTGAACATAGAAGTTTGATTTTATGGAAATAACTGGATGTGCCCTGCAAATGTTCCTTAGGCTATATTGCATTGCTTTATTATTTAAGTGCTTTTACAGTGTATACAGTTTTTTAAAATTTGTCTTATTTTCTAATAATCATCATCCCATTCACCTTCACTTATGCTACATATTTGTTCCCAACAAAAATTAAAGTATTTTGCTCATTGGAATATTAACAAAATAATTATAACTGATACCATGTTTAATTGAAACAACATCAAATTCTCTAATCTATGATATGGCATAGAAAATATTTTTTAATTCATGTGCTGGAAAAACTAATAATGTGCATCAGGTATGTAGAGCACTGAACACAAAAACAATTTTGAGAATCTTTCAAGTCCCCTATTGAAATAGTTATGATTCATATTTTAATGACCCACTTTTGCCCACTATTTTCTTCTATGTATTTTTACCTGAAGGAGTTAAATCTTACTTGCTTTATTGCTTCTGTTTTTCTACATCTCTACTAACCCAGTTTTTACAAGCTTTAAAAATTTTTACTGTCTGTGGATGATGCACTCCTTCTCACCTCTGCGAACTTTCATTTACACAGTGATACATGAAGACAGCAGACTTGTTGAAGTGCAGAGAACAGGACTCTATGGTACACTTGAGGTAAGCTCTTCATCTTATATCATGTTAAGTTCAGGCAAACCCACTTTTTAAGAAATGTAGTTCATGTTTCCTCTGGGATTGCAGACCAAGGAAGTACTAGAGAATTTTATTTGCACGAAACAGTACCTAGAGTGTATGAGGTGTATGAGCCAGGTATTTCTCCTGAAGTATTTCAGGTTATATATATATGTTTGGTCTATAAATACAACTTGCATCATAAACTTTGTTATACCCTGTCTAGCAGACCATTTTCTCATCATAGCATATTATTCTGCAGACAATGGGGAATAAAATGTATGCTACCAAGGGAGATATAATTTTCTTAAAGACAGGTAGATTTAAGTTTCCATTTTTGGAAAAGAAAAAAGAAAAAAAGAAGAGAAAAAAGGAAAAGAGAAAAAAGAAAAAAAGAGAGGAGAGGAAAAAGGAGTAATAAAATCAGTACTCCAAACAAGATTCATTTCCAAGATCCATGTACAGATAAAGATCTAAAAGTTTTTCAGCTAGAGAAGGGAATGTTTCTACCAACACTTAGCTGATCATTCTTAGTTGGTTTCCTGACCATTATACAGAAGAGCCTCTATGGAGGTATGTGGCAAAAGAAGGCAGTGACAGTGCCTTCTACTGAGATAAGCACTATGGGAGCAATAGAAGACAAGAAGAAAAAGTGCCTTCCAATGACTTCCAATGACCAGTGACAGATCAAGAGAAATATAACCTCAATCCAGAGAGATCCCTCAGCTGCTAACCCTTAAATGAGGGCGAGGAAGGGTAGACCCAGGATTTGATTTCCAGATAAAAACATGGCACAAGGCAAAGAAAGTGCAGCATGAAGTGGGCCAGGAGAATACCTAGACTTCCAAGCAGCTTCATCTGTTTGGCCACTTGCTTCCAATACATCAGAGCTCTGAGCCGATCAGAATTCATGAACCTCTGTTCCCGTTGACCTGGCTGTAGACTGAAGGCTTTTTAAAGCAATTGTTTCAGAAATTCGGTTTACTATGTTTATTCTTATAAAATGATTATGGTTAAAAACAGATCAGAAGCTTTAGATCATTTTAAAAATGCAACTGCGTGTATTGTCTGTTCTGTGATGAGAGGGTGTAAATCCTGTCCAGGAAAGTAAAAATGTATTGAAATAAGGATATTCAGTGCAAGAAGTGGACTACTCAAGACATTTGGATGTCAAACACTGAGGTAATAGAACAATTCCATGGGAAGTCTGCAAAGCATTTTCTGTTATCTATGAAACCAAACTTCTCCTTCAAATCCCCGAAGACCAACATTTTTATATCTCCTGTGGTGACACTGCTGCTTCTCTTCTCTCAGAATCTGGTGTACAGCTTCATGACTGACAAATGCAAAAGAAAGATGCCAGAGGCATATTTGCTGCTGAAAGGTTAAATCTGTGATTTCATATTTGAACTGTCAGCTGTGAGAAGTTAGTAGGTTACCCCACTCAGCTGCAGTATCTGGACAGAAAATACAGACATTGTACTATTCACATAGACTTCAGTATACCAAATAAAAAGCAACTGAAAGTCTATAACAATGGATTGATAGCTGTATTTGTCACAAATCACCATATACAGTGTTAATTTCTTAAGATATCTAAATAACTAAAAATCAGAATGTAGCAATAATTGTCAAGTTGCTGTGGACTGCCACCCATGAATTAAAAACACCAAAAAGGTTGATGAAGGATACTGAAAAAAGAAACATCCCCAGAAAGGAGCTATTTTCAGAATACGGTTGCTTGAGTTACAGTTCTGATTTTTCCAAGCATTTTATCTATGACATAGATCTCTTTACAATTATGCTGAGATTCTTTATTTTATTTTTTGTAACTTCAATGCTTGTTTCTGCATTCTATGCTAGTCCAGCAGCAAGGACAGTGTGGCCTCATAGCATGTCTGTCTGTCTCCAGATCTGTGTACATGTTCTTTTCACCACTCTTTCTTGCTGCCAATACAGATGAGACGGTATGTCTGAGACATTGCTTCCACACTACAAGAATCTTTCAGCTCAAGCAGCAGTGTACCATGTCTACTCTTTCTTATTCTTAGTAAGAAGTCACATCAAGAAAACATAAACAACCCTAGGAAAAAAATTCAGCTACCAGAAAGCCAGAAGTACTTATGATAACGAAGACCTGCCTTTGAGAAAAGGTGCTCTTCAAGTAGGCATAATGACAAATAACCTCAAGCAAATACACGTTAGGCAAGATAATAAGGCTACAATTATTCTGTTGCTCCCAAGTATTAGCATTGTCAGAGATGTGACTCTATGAGTTTCCTAACACCTGAAGTACTTGTGCATCTGATCTTAATGAGCTCAGTAGTACAAAAAAGCTGTATGGCCAGGGGTTACACAAGTTAGAATGAGTGAATTTTGTTGCTCTTGTTAGTTCTGATTAAAAAACAACAACAACAACAACAATTATAGAGGTAGAAAGGATGTTAGCAGTCCTTCCTCATTCCCACTTTCTGTTTTGTGCATGCAGAAATGAGAGGCTTCATGCCAGCATAAAATATTACTCAGTGAAGAATCTTTCTAATAAGTAAATTAAATAATGAAGGGGTGCGAAGCTCCTTCACATTTATGAATAGGAAGTGAATCAGCAATGGCATGTTACTATTGATTTCATAATAATCTGCAGTAATTAATTAACTACTAGGTCAACTGGAAATCAGAAGTGAATTCTTTTGCACACACACAATCAGAAGAGTAACATTACCAGTGGAAGTACTAGAAGATTATTTTATTTCAAAGGCCTATACTGGGAAAATAAACCAGTTCCAAATAATTGTCTAGTACGGCTTTTCATGAAGGCAATACGTGAACTGAACTTGCACAAGGAGTCTTTTCTTAGCAGAATGTTGTGTGTTTCTACCTGACTTCTTTAAATTTGTTTTCTTTGCTGAGTAGGCCATCCATTATTTTGACATGTTTTACGGTGAGTAAGAATCCTTGATTGCTTCTGCATACCAAAAAAAAAAGGAGGTTTCTTCAGTTTTCACATAAAAAAAAAAGAACCCAACCCTATCCTCAAAAATGTCAGAAGCCCTTTAAATGTCATTTCTTGAGAAAGCACTCTGAAAATGCTCCAAAATGAGCTTTTCTGGAGATGTCAACTCTTGGAAAAAAATTTAAAAAGTTTAAAAAATGTATCTGTCTAGCTACATTGTAATCACTTTCATACAGGTTTTACTTGTATACATAGGAGAAATAGATCAGATGAATGCTCAAAGCTATACTACTCCCAGAAGGAAACAGATCTCACAGAGAGAAATTTACAGGTTACTTCATAAGTAAGATTAATTGGATTTATTTCAGCTTGGCAGTTTTCTCATTTGTAGAAACAGTGGATACAAAAATTGCTGGTTAGTTTGCTGGTTTTCTTTGCTGAAATTTCTAATGCACTGGCAAAAAGTGTTGAAATATTTTAAGTTGTGTCACAGCTTCATCATTTCTGTTTTAAATTCATCTCTAGTATTCTGAAAGCCAAATACTGAGCCTCTGCATTACCTTGTATATATCAAGATGGCATTTTGGAAAATTAAGAGAAAAAACAGAGTTCTTTCTGTACTGTGCCATATATTAGATATCATTATGGGGACCAGCAAAATTTTGAAGGGTTGTTTTTTACTGTTTAGATTAATAAATTTTGAACTCACTGCAAATATTTCAGAACCATTTCATATTTCTCCGATGTTCTTTGCTGGAGAAACTACAGATGTTTTGTGAAATACTTAAACTGGAATATCCTTCGTGGTGGGCTGCTGCTGCTCCTAGAAGGGTAGTCTCAATTCATGAGTCTCTTATCTTTATTGATTAATTAGTATGCAATCCCAATGATGAATTGCACTTTCTACTAGAAAACAAGGAAAGAAATCAAAAATCACAAGATAACATGTTATGCAGATTTGTATACATGTAAAAGCACATATAATATATTGAATAATTTTTTTTTAAATCCAGTTCTTGTACAGATACCATTTCTGAAGATGTTATGACTTACTGAAAAACATGAGAGATATTTAAGAATTTGTCTTTTATATCAATAATTCAATGTTTATCTTTAACGGTCTAAATTGCAAGAACTACTTCACCTGTCTATAACTCAAACTTTACAAATCTTCATTTTTTGGGAGGGTTTTCTCTGAAATTTTTCCACTTTATGGGTGTTCTTCCTCAGATGTGAATGTAGATCTGGATGTGGTACTCTAACAGTGATGATCACCTCAGTAGCAAACACGGAAGTAATGAATATAACCTTTCTTCTAATACCACGATGTATGTGAGAAGATAGATACTAAATAATGCCAGGCTTGATCAGCACGCTATAGTCAATGTTATGACATTCAGGAAAGCCAAATACTGGATCTTGCACTTGTGTCACAAAAACTCCATGCAGCAGTATGGACATGGGGGAGAAAAGCTGTAAAGTTATCTGGCAGAAAAAGGCATAGGGGTGCTTTCTGGCAACTGGCTGAACACAAGGCAGGAGTATGTCTTGGCGGCCAAGAAGACCAACGATAGCCTGGCCTTCATCAGAAATAGTGCAGTCAACAGGACTGGGAAAGTTGATCCTCTGTGTGCAGCACTGATGTGGCCACATCTGAAATATCATGACCAGTTTTGGACCCCTCACTACAAGAGGGATTTGAGTTACTTGAGCATATCCAGAGGAGTAACAAAGCTGATGAGTGGATTAAACAATAAGACATAAGAGTAGAAGCTGAGGGAACTGGGGCTATTTATTCCGAAGGAAGAGAGACAAAGGGGAGATCTCAATGCTCTCTGCAATTATCTGGCAGGAGGTAACAAAGAATGGAAAACTGGTGTCTTTTCTCAGGAAACAAATTAAAGGATGCAAGATAATGAAATGAAATTAATATGTGCCACAGAAGTTTTAGATTGGGTATCAGGAAGAATTTTTTCGTGGAAAGAATGCTTAGGCATTGAAACTCCCTGCTGCCCAGGGAATAACCATACATGAAAGTATTTAAGAGATATGTTGATGTAGTACTTGGGGTTTGTCAGTAGACTTGTAGTATTAGGTATACAGTTGAACTTGGTGATTTTGAGGGACTTTAGCACCCTAAATGATTCTATAATTCCAAGACAAGGTCACACTAGACGGCTCTGCGTCTTGGCTGTTGGTTTTATTCTTGTCATTACTTTAAGACTTCTCTATTAGCTTTCTGTTTTGTGGGTGAGAAGATGATGAGATGCAAGATCTGGCCACAGCCTATCAAAATCTTCTATGTTAATGTACTGCTGATGTACTATGAAAGTATTGTAAGTAATAAATCAAGCACTGGGAAAATATAACTAATCAGAGAGAGACAATTGATTTTGCAATTTTTCCTTTATTCTAAATAGTGTCCATTCTATTGTTCCTTTCCTTTTTTTCCCCACTAGGTAGTGTACCTCCAAGAGGGAGTTAACAGGCTAGATCTTTCCGTATCTGGTGCAGTCCATTACCTGTTACCTGGCAATATATCCTTCTTCTGACAGAGTCGTTAGGTGATTCTCTTTTTCTATCTGAGATTCTCTTTGTTTTAATTCAAGAAATATTTCTTTTTATTCCTTTTATGTTTAATAGTGTTAAAAACAAAACAAAACAAATTGAACACTTAAGTGTTTAAATTCCTGATTGTGGTAGTCTTAACTTTCTTGCCCATCCACAGGTTCCTTTAGTACTAACGCTTATTCTGGGCTATATTTAGATATAAGATGGAAGGAGAATAAATTATTCCATTAAATTTTCACCGCTGAGTTTTGTGAGTGAAGAAGAAGGAATAAGGTGAGCCAAATGTGTTAGTTCTCAGATAAAGCAGATTAACATTAGTTTCAGATTGCTCTGCAGAGGCTTCTATGGAAATACATGCAGAGTGCTTTCCATGTGCTACAGCACAGGAAAGCTTTTTTGTTTGTATATTTATTTTTCATTTCTACATACATGTAAATCAGTCGTGTTTACTCTTTGATATCTAATCTGAACATGAAAGATCAAGACTGCAACATCAGTGTTTTTTTGTTGTTGTTGTTTGTTTGTTTTAAATAAACTCAACCAACAACCAGAAACCCTCACTAACCAAAAGTTTGCATGTTTTATTTTTTTCCTTTATTTTTCCTATAAAATGGCATACTTGTATCAGCAGGATAAGAGGTGGGCACATATAGATGGCTCCCTGGATTAATTCAGTAGAAAAAAAACATTTTTATCAGATTCTCAGCTGACAACAAATAAGAGCGCATTCATTTTACATCTAGAGCAAACCCACAGTCAGTATGTGTTACATTAATATTCCATGCAGTTTCTAGCAAATGTCTTTTCTTGAAGGTATCTGGATTCGAACCAAAATTCCAGTTTAATCCATACAAGATTTCATTTAGAAGTAAATCATATGGATGAAACCTCTTGTCAGAGGTCACTAAAGATCGGTTCAATTCACATTATCTAGTCTCAACTACTTACAATAATCCAGATTTTTTCATTTTAGATGGAATAAATGATGGTGTCTTGTATACAGTTTTTGAGAAAAATGTTCAGGATAATTAATTCAGTTTATATGTTTATAGTTGAAAAGCAGTATGTTTCACTTTTTTTTTTTATTTTATTTTTTTAATTATTACTCTTTGTACATGAAGCTTTGCCATGACTGAGATGTTCTGGTTTAGCAATTTGATACCTAAAGAAAATAACTCTGAAACACTCCTCTTAAGTAGAAAACATCCTGTATCATTTGTTCATTCATATATAGTTTCCAACTTTCCAGACAGAATAAATGAGACTGTTAGTAATTTGAATCGTTCTGTTACAGGCAATTTAACATTTTTAGCATGCTTTTCATATATAGAGTTATTGTAAGTGTGGTCCAATAAATAGTACAGATTGCTTCTTTATGGCTTGTTTGTTACAGGCTTTATTGATCCTTACACTTGACCTCGAAGCATAACAGGAAACTATAAGGAAGAACATTACAAAGGAGAAATGAAAAATTTTAAATTGAACAGGCATCGAATCTCTTAGCCTGTGAGACTTGAGCCTAGAAGAATGAAATTGTACGATGGTAAGACTTTGGCTGGCAACCAATCTAGAGAGCATGGAGTGGGTAAGAAACAATCCGGAACTCTTGCAGATAAGAGGAGATTGCTAACTCATCCTGTGTGCATCAAGAGATGCACTGACTTGAATAATCATTAATTCCTTAAGTGTATCAGCTGCAATCTACGTATAAAAGATACTGAAACAGAAGGTATGAGGATGATTACATTCTGAATTTCCCCACTCCTCAGCACCCCTCAGACTCATTCAGTCCCCTGCAGAAACAGCAGGCACTGATCTTTGATATTTTGCTTTTGTTTTTCAATATGCAAGCCTTATCTAACACGCTGAGTGACCCTGGCTCTGAAGACACAGTTTCTCATTGATTCATATGCTTTCATATGAGGTAAGTGTATGACATTGGCTACATTTTATCTACATTTTTCAAAGTTCCTGAAACATTCATTGTTTTCATTATTGCCTGCTAATTCAGCAAAATATGATGTTTGTAGTTCAGAAAATTTCAAAGGCCTGCATGGTACTTAGTTTGAGCATTTTGTAAAAATCTAATCACACTGATAGTTTTTGCAAGTGTGTTCGTAGTGGTTTTGCAATTTATATCCGATTAGGTATGATTTCTGAAAGATTCAGTTCAAGTGTTTTGTCCAAATTCCTCTAGGATCTTTTTGGCAGAGAAAGGGATAAAACTTAATACTCCATAAGACAGTCAAAATTATTAAGCCGTATGATTGTTCTTTCTTCCTTGTAGTATCTCATTTTATTTACCATAGTCCTTCCAGCTCCTGAAGGAAATGAATGGAGGATCATTCTCTTCAAAGCAGTAACTTGCAATCTGTTGAATATGACGGCTGAAATGAATGTAATTATGTAATTAGTTGTGTAACAGTGGAAAAAAAAAACAAAAAACAGAGGAGAGAGAAGAATTAATGTAAACGTACAACCTTAATTTCAGACTTTCATAAGTTTGAACTGCTTGGCTTTCTGATATTTTCCTTCCATTATCTTCACCAAGTCACCTGGAAAATTCTGAAGGTGCAGTTGCCCATAGGTTACCATTTTTCATGCCATTCTTTACTTACAGGCTGCTGTTTTGAAAGAAGTGCACGGTGCCACTTAGCAAGGCCAGGACTGTCCCCACGTATAACAGATGTTGTATGAGCAGCACTCATAGTATAGAGCCAGAATATAGTCAGTATATAGTCAAAATAGATTTTCATTTCACATATTTATGTAGTCCTGTTTGCTTTCCCTGCCCTGACATGGCGTGGAATGTTCACGTGCATTTGCTTGTCTTTGTTTCTCTTTGTTTCTTGATAGCAGATTCCTTCTGCAAATAATTTTGTTGTGATTTTACTAGTTATATTATTAATACTCTTGATGTTAATTTTTCTTCTTGTTTATTTCACAAAAATTGACTTCAGTTTCTACCCTGTAGTAGCTACGATGAGAAAGACATAATCGCTTTTGACCTGCTTTTCTGCCTTCTTCACACTGTCAGCTCTGACATTGCTGTGTATTCTTACGTCAATTTTCATTTTGTCATTCAGCTTTGACATAATTTTTGTGCTTTTCTGTGAGTTCTTATTTAAGCATTTAAGTTTTCTTTCTCTATAATACCTGTGCTTGAAGAGATGGTTGATTTTTTACAACAGACCTAAAATTGAAGCCCTACTAGGGATTAGTGACACAATACCTCTGTACAGGTGTTCAGCTCTTCTGTAGAAACTTTCCATTTCTCTTTTTTATCTGCAATTTTGCAAGGCTGTTTATCTTGTTCTTATTGGCATTATTTTAGAAGTATTATCGAAGAAAATTATTATATCCTCTCAGAATAATATAAATTTTATCGTTAATTTGTTTTGTTTTCTCTAAAGGAAAAGCAAATTTGCTCTTTAATCTTTTCCCTTGTTTTCCCTTCAAAGATGGTCACTAGTCTGAGGTGCTGAGTCTTGCTTGTTTGCCTTGGAAAACAATCTGATATCTTCAAACGAGACTGTAGGATAACTTGCAGTTTCTGAGCAAGCCCAGTCAGAGCATTTCAAATCACAAATGACACTGCAAACATAGGGCAGGTTGCCTAATGCAAACTAAGTTTCAGTGACCAAAAGAATAAATCAAGTTGCATAATTATTCCAAAAACACTTTATAAAACTCTCATTAAAAACAATTGCATCTAACTGGACTATTGTGTTTTTCCATCTTCCATGTGAGAAAGACACAAATAGCACAAAATTTTTCTCTGCATAAATACCAGATGCTTTCTGTGCTCACATTACTTGTATTTTGTTTCACTGAAAAAAAAATAAATCTGAAAAGTTCCTCCTCCAGAATTTAGCCCATGTGTTGAATCTGACATGTGCAGATACTGCATACCTAGAAATGCTGCAGCACAGTTACAAACAACATATAACACTCTGGACCCCATTCTTCCTGGCCTTTTTTTTTCTTTCAGCAATATTTTTAAAATCAGGAAATTCTCAGCAAGTTTACACATTATTCTTACCCCAGTATTAATGCACCGTGGTAAAGTTTCATGTAACATGCTCAATTATAAAGAGATATAAATCTCCTTAGGGAAAAGCCAAAAACAGCAGATAATCTTCTGTGCTGTGCTTAATATATCAGCAGTATGTTGGTAGCACTTTTGTGTCATTTACTATGAAAGCCTTTTGACTTCAAACTTACAGTAAAGAGCATCATTTACAAGTGATTTGTCACATACACACAAAAGTGGGAGAGAACACATTTTTGGTTTTGGCTCTCTTTTTTATTGGGTCCTTGCTATAACTATATGGCATCATTGATTAAAATTTTGATTTACAGTGCTGCAAGTAAAAGGACAACCAGCTTTGCTGTAATTTACTGTTTAATAAAACATTTAAAACTTCACCTATCAGTGAGACAATTCTGAAACAGATTTGTGCTCTTGTACATGCATGTAAGTCACCCAAAGTTCAGGTGAGGCCACACGAGATGATGTGCAAAAAAATCAATATAGGGCTAACTTACAATTGCAGATAAAATACATCAGGGAAAGGACGACCAAAATTTGGCCACAATTAGGGAAAACATTGTCATGTTTTCTGTGATATGATTTATTGATTGGTGAAACCACTTTTTTCTTTTACTGTGAATGATTTAGGGTTAGATGCAGAACTTCTATTGAAGTTGGTGTCTAAACTAGCTGCTTGTTTAGAAATTTTTATTTTATTACCATTCATCTATGAGCAGTCTGGAAAGACTTTGCCAGAATTGCAGTATATTGGTTAATACAGAGAAAATAAATTACTCTGTGGAAGTAGATATTCTATGTCAGAATATTTGTTATTACACTTTTAAATCAAATGGCATTCTAGTCAGAGAGAGGTAGAAATTTTTCACTGGAATCCACCACCAGTGCCGAAAACAATTAGCAAACACTACTTTCTGTAATTATTTTGCTTCCACGTTTTGTGCCTTTTTCCAGAATTTGCCCTTGTGAGACTTCCTAGGAATGTGCTTCCAAACAGAAGACAGTTTTATGTATGCTTGTGTGTGCTTTGGGATGAATGAGGAATAGAGGGTTGAGAAGAGCAAAAATAGATGAGATCCGTATGGCTAGGGAATGCTAAAGGATCTCATATCCATTTTTGCACTGTAAATACTGCAGTAGACACTGTAAATAGCTATCTATCTGCAAATTACATAGTGGATGGCTCCTTGAAATCCCTTGTCCTTTGCAACTCTGCCTTGTTTGTAAGCTCTAATCATTTGTTATGGGAGCAGCTGTCATGACTGCTGTAGGGTAGGAAAATCTGCAAAACAAACAGAGCTATTTTATGCTCTTGTGAACTTTAGCTCAGGTTCTTCCTCCCCAGTCAGCACAGAACTCTTTAAAGATGAAGGGTAGTACCAGATGGAAGAATTTGCTGGAAATAAAAAATTCAGCAAAATCCTTGAAAAAGAAACAAAGCTGTAGTAGATTTCATCAGAATGAAAAGGAAATGAAGACTACATAGAAAGTCTAAACACTAAAAATCTGAGAGGAAAGGGACCTATAGAAGAACTGACATCTATAGTGCCTAGGTAATAAAGGAATATTCTCCCTGCTGATCTTTTGAAGGTGTGTCAGCATCAAAGGTTTTCTCAGCAGGCAAGGCAATCTGACAGGAAGGAAATAAACTACCATTAAACTAGAGGTGCAACAGAGCAATCTTTGTAAACACTTTTCCGTATCAACACTTAAAAATATTATTGATCTGTGAAGATAGACATAAATTAATTAAGAGGTTCTGTCTTTGATTGTTCTAGTTTGTCCTTCAAAGTAAAACCGAGAAGACAGACGTAGAGAGCTTCTGAAAGTAAATTGTAATTACTTACTGTATTTATTTTTTAAGCACAAAGCAATGACTAGTTTAGACTTGCCAACTTATATGGAAGACATTTTGTGTGGGGTTTGGGGCCAGTTGGGATGTTCATTATGTTCTGCATAAGAGCAAAAGCTCTTTGATTGTTCCCCAGCTCTTGTATTGCTGTGTAATTTGTTTTGAAAAAGAATACCTATTATTTAGAATGAAAGCATGCTGGATACTTACGAGGAATTTCTAAAGACATTTTTCCTACAAGGAAAAAGAAATTGCTAATATTTGAAAATTGCTTAAATATGAACTGATTGGATACCAGATTCCCTCATCCTTCTATCAGATAAGGCAGGTCTTCCACAAAGCAACAAATTAAAGTGGAAAAAAGAAGACTGTTAGAGCAGAATGCTGTATTTTACACATGAACTGGTACTGCTAACTTTGCAGACAGTACTGATCAAGAAGATTACTTGTACTTTCCTGTTAGGTAGAGAAAGCCTTTATTACACTGTCTTGTACCTAGCAGAGGTACACCTGATAGCTAATTTTATACTATTACTTTTGTGATAGCAGTATGTTCTGGCTTGGCTAGTTTTTCTTGTTGAGAAGCAAGGCAGATTCATCTGAACTACATACTGTACTACTACTGGTTCATGCTGCTAAAGAAGGCATCCCTGAAACCACTGCAGGACTGTAAACCTGTTCATTTTGTTCTTTATTCCTGGCCTGAACAACCTGCCTTTCGAAAGACTGTTTGATACAGGGGAAGCATACCATTATAGTTGTAAGAGTACAAAATCACCTTATAGCAAAAATGCAGCAAGGGAATAATAAAGGTATGTGTAGCTTCCATAGGTACATTTTAAAAATATTCTAGAAGGGTCCCAGTTTAAATTGCCAGTTGTGCTACAGGCAAATGCATTCTCTCTTCTTGATCCAGCCAGGACTGATCAGATGATGGATGATGACTGGTAATGATGTATTGGCAGAAATGAGTGCACAGATGCATACAGTAAAGCTAGAAAATAGCTTCTCTCACTACTTATCTCTGTAGTTAGTTACCACTTTACCTTCTGGGAAAAAAATAAAAAATACACATCTGTTCACAATAACTAGAAAAAAAAAATGATTTATTTAAAAATCCAGCATAAGAACTTCAAAAACTAATTCTACTTTGCTGCAAGAATTTATGGCAAAAGAAAGTGATGATAGAGCCTTCAAATGGGATACAGGCATTATGGAGCAATAACAAGTAATAAAGAAGGAAAATCAGCTCACCCTTTCTGATGCCCAGTGACAAATTGAAAGAAGTGCCACCTCCATCCAGTGAAATAATGTTCCCTCAGTGCTAACCCTTAAATGTGGGTGAGGAGGGATCAGTACCGGCTCTACCCCTTCCAGTCAGTCAGATGCACTGCTTGCACCTGAGCTCCCTGGGTTAGCAATGCCTTCTCCCCTGGTGCTCAACCAATGGTTCAGGGCTGTGACCTGACAACTCCACTGCAAATATCTATCCAAGATGCTTTTTAATCCTACTGAAGAAATTGTGATACACATGCGTACATACATGTGTATAAGTATGAAAATATCAATGAAGCACCCCGAATGAAAATCTTAATTGAATTCAAATGTCACTTTAAATTAAAATTGTGTCTGTGTTATAGTAACACAGGTGCCAATTTGAAATTTCTGTGACAGAAAAATAAATTAATTAACTCTTTTTGCGTGCGCAACATTTTAGCATTTTTCTAATCAGTTATTTTACAAATGCAAGGTTAAATAATTTCTGCTTTGAATCACCTCAATTATGAATTTCAAGGGCTGTGTTCTTCTTCCATTTTAGAATAACTTTTAATGTTATCTTAAGTAAATGCTTGAGCAAGGGCAATTATTAAATTGAATGTAACTTTAGATAGAACAAAAAATGGTGGTGTGAGAAGTATTTTCTGGACAGGGCAGAGCTTTTGCAATCATTTTGCAAAACTGAGAACAGTAGCATTTTAGGAGCATGGACCAAAGCTCCAAATACATAAAAATATGTCTCAGTGTTTTCCAGTCCATAAACGTTAACTAGTGGGTCAAGAAAAACATATATATGAAAAAACAGCTTGTTGGCTCAGTTCCTAGAATCTCATTTTTGCTTTCTGCTCTTCATGGTGTACTGGATTTTCATTCTGCTCGTGCATAGCTTAGACTCTTAAGGTGAGTAGAGTGACTTCTATACATCAGTACATAAGACCTGTTATTCGACACAGTTTGAAACTGTTAAAAGCCCTTTGTATAAATCAGTGAAAAAAAATGAAAGTAACCTCTAATAAATTGTATCATTGTGCATTCTGAAGTAAAAAAAGACCAGTGGTTTTTACTATACTTAGGTATAAATAATACGTATTACTCTTTATTCAGTAGAACATTTTTGAAGTAGCTGTTCTATATTTGGATATTATGCCATTTCCCTTCTCTGAAAACATTCTTATTTTTATTATTTTATTAAAAATGAAAGTATGAAAACAGGAAGGACTGTTTTTCCAGGGCTGGAATTTGTATTAAAAAATAAAAAGCTACTAGGGTTACAGAAGATTTCCTTTAAATTATGGCATAAAGAAAAGGGGTTTTATCCTAATATCAGAGCCCTCATTTTAATTTAGTAAATGAATGGAAATGAGAACAAAATGTCTATGACAATAATCAGTTTCCTTGAAGGAAAGTTAAGGATTGGATCAAGTTCTCCATTACAGAGGAAAGAAGTCAAAAAGTCCAAAAAACCTTTTGCTTAATTCTTATTTTTAACTAAGCATAAATATGATAAGTACAATACAACAGAAATTTGATCATATCTGATTGTAGGAATAAAATAGAAGACACATATTTTTGTCTTCAGTGTTTCAGCTGAGACATGATAAAGCAATATCTTCTGTAATTTTGATTTCTGTATTGTGCACACTTACATGAAATTATTGACATTTGTGTGAAAATGGCTCTGTGTTTATGATCGTGAAAGAATCATATAAAGTTGTACTTTGATTCACTGTGGTTAACATGAAAGCATCTGCTCTGCAAGATACTTACTATCAATCCCTAATTCACTGCACTCTTGCAATAGCAATAACAATTTCCATGAGAAAACAAATATTTAGCCAAATGTGAATTTCCAATTCCTAATGTATCACTGCACCAGAGGAAAGAAGAAATGGGAAGGGAAGTGAACTATATGATCAATTTCATTAGGATATGCTGCATCCTTAAAGAACTAGCAATGAGTCCTCTGGAGAATAGTAATGGTTTTCCTGCACTGCATACCTGATCTCAGCTAGAAAAATGGTCAGAAAATCAGCATCTTGCCCCCATAACTCTCTCCCCTTCCTTATCTAGGCTTTTGGAATTAATCTTAGTGACAGATTAGAAAAAATAAAATAAATCATAAAATATTATTTAATATTAAGATTGCTACAGTAATATAAAGGAATGTAACCCTGGTCTTTCATTTCCTTAAATGATTTGCTGAAATGTCATTTTAATGACAAATATGTCAGAAGAAGTCTGGCTGTTTTTGGTGGGTTTTTTTTTTGTTTTTTTTTTTTGTCAAATTGCAATTGTTTCTTCCTGACGTGGAGTTTCAGTCCATTTGAAAGAGCTCTCAGACATTTCCTGAAAGGATTCCCTCTTTTAATTTGCTACCTCTTTTATAGATGGACTGGTTGTTATACAGCTGGCACTGTTATTGCACAGACCCATTTTAGTAATCTACAACAGCCATCTGTGCATCTATTTATCTGTGCAACCTGCCAGATAAATAGAAGCATTTTTACAGTCCAAAGTAAAACTTATGGTTTGAGGTGGACCAGGGATTAGGATTTAATGGGAACATAAAGTTATACTATCACGAAAATAATGGCTGTAGAGTCACTGCTTCCATGTATCAAATGAATGTTCCAGTTCTGTTCATTAAGCATATTAAGTAATTTTTAGCTCATCTAATTTTATTGAGAATATTTTGACAAATATAGCAAATTATTACAATGCTGTGGTTTTCTAGGCATCTTTAAGAGCAGCTTTATAATTTCATGTAGTCAAAGACTCAGACAATTCAATACAAAAGTTGATTGTGCCTTGAAATAAATGCTGTGTTAGGGGAAAAAGGAATGTTCAATTCTCTGTATCCCATGAAGCTGTTTCTAAGTGGACAGCATGACATACAATTGATAAGTATTTTCCCCAAGCAATTTTCTTCCTTTCATTTAGGCATGAAGGATAGGAAAACTATTGAAAAAGACTAACTTATTAAGTTGGAATTCATTTTCTCTTTCTTTTGAGCATCACTGTGTTTTCTAAAATATAATTAATTGTAGTGTTTTTCCTTTTCTTCCTTTTATTTTTTTTTAAATCATGTTTTTCACCATCCTGTCAAACTTAGTGTATTTTGCCTAGAGGTGAGGTTTGCTGCTATATATGAGCAACAAATAGCTGCATTCTGTTTGTTGAGACGTGCTGCTAAAACAGCATAAAACATAGGTATTCTGCCTGCCTGACAAAAGCTACAGATTTAGAGGACCATGGTACATTATTCATAGTTATTCTTAGTTATGCTCTTCCTGATACTGAAAAGCAATGAGAATTTCAGTGGAGATTTATCTTAAATAGTTACTGAGCTCCAATTTTACCTAAATTCTGAGTTTGTCTTGATAAAAATGAGCTTTCTTTTGCTCAGATGAATGAGTCCATGCATTCCCACTAAAAGTAGGCAAAGCCATTAGAATTATTTTTGGAACTTTTTTTTGCACTGGCTGATGATAACAAGCTTTGTGTCTCCAGGTTCCCTTAGGGGAAGTCAATAAATGACCAGGGAAATTATCCTTGTCCCTTTCCTGTGTTTCCTTGGCTTGTCTCAGGGTCTCACAGCACAGATTCCTCAGGGTAAGAAAGATATAATGGGAAATACAAGGTGTCTTTTTTCTATTGAAGTTCATAAAGGAAAAATACGATGTTTTCTCCTGACATGCTGGTTACCATTTGGCACTTGGTTTCAGCATTGTCTTTTACTTACTTTAGTACAGCACTCTCTAAATTTTAGGAAAAGAAAAAAAAAAAAAATAAAAAAAAAAAATATCTAAAAATTACTGTGTATTTGTGTTGTGGCTTAGTTTGAAATATTGACAGGATTACAGTACTACATGGAAAAGTAACAGATGATAGCTATATCTGGGTGAAGTATTGGTGAAATTGGTGAATACTTTTTTGCTAAGCTTCACATGTGGGTTTTTTTCCTGTTCATTTTTTAAGTACCTATAATGTTTTTCTCACACAGGAACGAACTCAGAAATTATTTTTGATGACGTTGCTTGTTGCACTTCGTATTATAATGTGGTATATCATGCATGGAGTTTTGCTCCTGTGCCTAGATTATGCACAAATGATTGCAAACACTCCAGTGCATGAAGATAAATTCTCAGAATTCTCTTCTTTTATAGCTTGACCATAAAAAACAAGGAAATTACTGTCAGCTAAAGAAGTCACCACAGGCAGAAAATCCTAAGTCTACTTTCACTGTAAGGGATACAACTTTTAAGGGACTGTTTAGGATTATTTTTATTTATTTTTTAAGGATGTTTTCTGTCATTAATGTCTAACTTTATGAAATTTGCTGGTTTACGTAAAAAAAAAAAAAATAGATGCTGCTTTTATGACAAAGTAGAAATCCTACATATCCCATATAAATAGCATTGGAATGTCAGATTAGGGCAATCCCCAAAATTGTCTAAAAAAGTCTGGCTGCTTATTGAAACACTGAACTGCAGCAGGTATGCTATTAATCCTGTCATGATCTCAACTACTGTGCAGTTGTAAAAGCACAGTCTCAATCATAGTCCTCTGCTAGAGAGATATTAACACTCTGTGCAATTATAAGTTGTTTCATCATTATGAAATGTCACTTACTTTAATTCTTATAAAATGTCATCATATTTGAGGATTACAACAGAGTTTTAACAACATTTGGAGTGTAAATTGAACTTTGTATTTAATCATAAAATACTGCTTGTAACTACTGTAATACTATCTCAGTACTAAAGTGAAAAACTACCTTGTCTGTATTACTCTGCTTGCTTACACATTGGCAAGTATTTGCAAAGTTTGTTGCTGGTGGACAGTTATCAGGAGAAGAATATAAAATAAGTGTATGGAATTGTTCAGTCACAGCCTCAACCACTGATTGATAACCTGAGGTAAGGACTAGATCAGCCATGGGAGCACAGGTGAAGGCAATTCTGCTGCGTGACCTGAAGGCTCCACCTCTCCTGGACTCCACTTAAGGGCTGACTGCCACTGGGGAAGAATCTGTTTTTGGACATCCTCCCTTATGGAGTTTCTCATTGGGAGCCTGAATCTTCAAGTGTGGGTGAGCATTCCTTCTCTGTTTGTTTCTTTCCATTTCTCCATGATATTCTTTCTAACCGTAACAATGGCAATATAATATTGAAAAACTTTCCCAGATAATTCTGATCTACTGTTAAAAAGTGAAAACTAGCTTAAAATTAATGGACCATTTATTAGAGATTCATATCTTCACAGTTTTCCATATTGAAATATTTGTGGTAAAAAAGATAAAAAAATAAATCATAATATTTTTCATAGATTTTGGTTTTACGTGTTCTGAGAATTGTAAGTCTTGTTTATAGGATACATTCCCATTGATTTATTAAGTGATTCTACAAATAATATCTTAGGGAGCAGCAAAATCATACAGTTCAGCACTAAGGTGACCTTTATCTGAAATGTACATATAAAAAATGTGTGGTTTATATAAGTGTAACCACTATTGTTTAGCTGCATGAAATAATTATTTCTATTTACCCAATAAACATTTCCAATCTGCTGTATTTCATGCAGATTAATTGGCAGCAAAAGCAAAAAAGAAAAACAAACCAAAAATCTACACCATACAGTATAGTCACGTCTTTAGTGCTTTGATGATAAAATATTGAAATAGCTTAGAAATAAATTCTTCTGAGGTCATCTTTCCAAAGTTTCCTTCTCATACAGTTGATTTTACTTTAATGTTTTCATCACTTTCATCTATTTTTTTTTCTGGCTATTTTGTTGACATTTACTTGAATTCATATATCACCACAGAACAACAAAATTTATGATCATTGTTTATGTTGCGTATTTCACAATGTAATTTCACAGCTCTCTTTTCATAATTTGTTGCTTAGATTACAATTTTGTCAGCAAAATAAAATACGAAGTCATAAAAAGGAATTATGTTGTGGCTCTAGAAAATGCTAATCATTAGATGGTTGGGGAGATTAGGAATGGAGAGGTGACTAGAGTTTGAATACTGTTATGTAAAAGAATGAGTATGGAAAAGAAAAAGACAAAAAAAAAACAACAAAACCAACAAGAAACATGCACAAGAGAGCGTGATACATCCTTAAATGATTCCTCCTGACCAGTACTGCTTTTACTGTACCCAGAAGAATAATATCTATTGTCATGTGAGAATGCTGCAAATGTACTTTCCCTGAAGGAAATTACATAGATGAGTAAAGTTGCATATTGAGCATTTCTATTTGCAGTTACTAAGATAAAAGTTGCTACCATATGTTACACTGGCATAAAGTAAGGATTTCTCTAAAGCCAATGAAATAATTCTAACAGATAATACTTCTGAACCTTGTTTTTGTTTTCCCCCTTTAGAAAATGCTGATTTGGGCACAGATGTGGTAACTAGTAAGGATTAAAAAAAAAAAAAGGATTTTTTTTTTCTGAATTGTCTGTTAATACTGTCCACCTGATCAGGGGAAGCCTGTTGAAGAGGTCTTCTTGCATCAGCTACAAGAAGCACTGCACTTGCAGGCTCTCATCCTGATGGGGACTTGCAGATCACAGAATCACACAATGGCCAGGGTTGGATTCATGAAGGGTCATGAATCTCGAAGTCCCTGCCATGTGCAGGGCCACCAAGCTCCACATTTAATACTAGACCAGACTGCCCAGAGCCCCATCCAACCTGGCCTTGAACACCTCCAGGAATGGACGGGGCATCCACAGCCTCTCTGGGCAGCTGTTCCAGCACCTCATCCACTCTCATAGTAAAGAACTTCCCCCTGACATCCAACCTAAATCTTCCCTCCCTCAACTTAAAACCCTCTCCCCTTGTTCTGCTGTTATCTGCCCTTTCAGAGTTGATTCCTCTCCTGTTTGTAGGTTCTCTTTAGGTACTGAAAGGCTTTAATGAAGTCACCCCGTAGCCTTCTTTTCTTCAGGCTGAACAAGCCCAGCAACCTCAGCCTGTCTTCATAGGGAGGTGCTCCAGTCCCCTGATCATCTCTGTGGCTCTCCTCTGTACCCTCTCCAACAGCTCCCTGTCTTTCTTGTACTGGGGGCTCCAGACCTGGACTCAGTGCTGCAGATGGGGCTTCACAAGAGCAGAGTAGAGGGGGACAATCACCTCCCTGTCCCTGCTGGCCCCCCCTCTTCTGATGGAGCCCAGGATATCATTTGCTTTCTGAGCTGCAAGTGCATATTCCTGGCTCATGTTAATCTTTTCATCCATCAAGACTCCCAGGTCCTTCTCTGCAGGGCTGCTCCTTCTAGTCTGTATAGATGCCTGGGATTCCTCTGGCAGATATTTGGATGTCTGCTGGGAAAGCAACACAGGGGCCTGCAAGCAATATGGAAGGCTACTAAAGTACTGAGGGTAACTTCCTGGTCCAGGTACTGAGCAGGCTAATCAGAAGTGAAGTGGTACTGAACCTGGTGCTCACCAATGCAGAGGAGATCATGAGAAATGTTAAAATTGGAGGCACCCCAGACTGTAGTGTCCATGCAGTGGTTGAATTCATGATCTTGAGGAATATGGGCCTAGTAAAAAAGCAAAGACAGGAGTTTGAACTTAAGAGAGTGAACATCTGTTTAAGGAATTTCTGAATCAGATACCCTGGGAAATTGTCCTTAGGGACATAAGAATGGAAAAGGGCTGGCAGCAATTTAAGTATTGAAGAAATGGCCTTTGTTTTATATTCAGTCTCAGAGCAAATTCCAAAGCAGCTTGTTAGTGTGTTGCATAGCTTGAGTATCCACAAAAGATCATGCAAAAAAGCTTAACAGCTACCTGTACTATAAACATCTACATTCATTCTTCAACAGAAATGAAATTTGAATCCTTGTTTCGCTTCTAGGGGCAGAATGATTTTGCAAATTTTTCAAAAACTGTGTTGCACAGTAAGCTATTGGCAATGAACCTACCTTGTTCTCATTTTCCAGTTTTCCTCTGTTCTTTCATTCTTCTCAATTTGTAAGCAGAGGTGAATTAGGAATAGAGTCAAAAAAACAGCCTCCTAACAACAACTTCTTATTTGAATAAGAATAACAAGAGCTGACTTGTGCAGGCTACAAGGTACAGTAATGAGAATTAGTGGTTACTTGAGAGTGCAGGCTAAATAAGGCCACTTTATCAAATCAAATATGATCTATGTGAAATATAGTTCTCTTTACAAATGCAGTAGGAACCTGTCAGTATTTGTACTTAAACCAGGATGCAAATGTTAGCACTATCATTTTATTCAATACTAAAATGAATGATATTTAAGAGTGCATTGAAGTGCACTAAGATTTAGTAGAAAATAATCATGCTACAGTCAACACTTCAAAAAGATTCGTTGTTAATAAGCAGAATTAAGCTAGTCAAAATCTCTTCACCTCTTAATCTAGTGAAAGTTGTTGATTTATATGTAGTGAAAATACTCAAACTAATAGGTAAAAAAAGAGTTGGACTTTTATTTGCTCGTGTAAGTGCATAAAAGAATGTTCCACCCAGCATGACACAGGAAATAGTTCAGCACTGAGCACCAGTACAAGCAGTCAAGCAACTATAAACTGTAAAGAAGAAAAATAGCAAAATAATAATTGTTTACTAGCAATATTCTCTGTGGATGCAGACACTGAAGTAATTACAGAAAGGGAAAATTCTATTAAACAAAGAATTGTCTTGTTCACTCTGATATTGCAGAAACCTGCATATTTTATAGTTTTGGCATGCCCATAATTTCAGCCCTCATTCTTTTCTTGAAATCTTGTTAAGCCTTACGTGCTCATCTTTCGCTTTTAATTCATTCAATTTAGGATATTGCATAATGGCAACAAATAGATAACAAAGTAGAATTACACTTACTACATTTTATTTCTATTTGCATTTTTAAGGCCTTTAGTTTCTGACTCTCTGTCAGTAGAAATTTGCTCTTTTTGCCTTAATGAAATCATTTTTTTCCCTGCGTTTTCATACAATCCTTCATACAAGGATTTTGCAAGTTCACTACAGGATTTAATTTATCTTTCAGAACTTCTGTTCTGGGTTAGAGCTGAGATACCTCACCACTTAAAGGGTAATTATCACGTGAAGTGTGTTATGTAGGCTTTGCTTCAACATGCTTCATCTTAGCTTTCTCTTTCTTCTGAAAGAAATTTGAAGATAAAGTACTGTTAGTAAGCCATGTTAATTTTGTTGTCCGTTTTACTTGCAGATGACATTTACTAACTTGATATAAGTCTACTTATTAGTAAACAAGACTTCAACATTAGTACTGATAGAGACAGCTGATGTGAGTTTTCTGCTCTCAGCACACGATTCCTCCAAATTATACTTCTTCACAGATAGCTTGGATTTTTCATGACTCAGTGAGTTAACAGTGCTGACGTTGTCTTAGATATCCCAAAACTAAACTATGTTCTAATAGTAAATACAAAATGCTGCATGAAGAGTTATGTCTTAAATCTAGCTCTTTGGTGATTTAGGAGGAAGTCTATAGGCAGTCATGCTCACACTGTAGTCCACACAAACCCCATCTTTCTCCTTCTGAAACAGACTGAAGCAAAGATAGATGGGAGAAAGAAGCTGAAGGGGAAGATCATAGCTATCTTGTGAAAATGGTTTATTCTTAACCACTTTCTCTTTTACTTACAAACCCAGAACTTAGAATGCAAATTGAAATAGTGAGCAGCAGAGGATCAATACTCTACCTAGCGTGAAGGCATTCAAACTCAGATTTCTAAGGCCAGACCAGAAAGAATGCCTTTGTACCTGAATGAGAAAGAGCACAATTAGAAAAATTACTAATGATCCTGGTCGTTAGACAGAGGGAGATGAGATCAATGCATGTTGCAGCTGTGTCAAATTAATAGAAGGAGAAGCGCAGGGAGCATGAACTTTGGAAACTATCTGCATAAAGTCTGACTGGAAGAAAGCTAAAATTTATGGGATTAGTGGAATTAGCTTAAAGAAAAAACGATTGACAGATACAGTGTAGGTTATGTGAACTAATAATACACTATTTTTGCAATGGTTTGACTCATGCAGCTGTAAGGAAGATGGAATTAAAAAAAAAAGAATCTGAACAATGCAGGTAGAGCACCCAACATTTTTAAGGGTTTTTTATATCTTGCTGATATATGTTGGGGCTCTCATCCAGTCTTGCTGTGCTGTGTTTAGGTTAATCCAAAATGATCTATTATTTTCTTAATATTACAGACAATAATCATTATTTAGTTTTAAAGATGGCTGTAATTTTTCTAAAATAACTCCTTGGTATCAGAAATCAATTTTGACATGATATACATCTTTATGGCAAAAGATGATGATGGCAGGGTCTTTGAGCAAGATACAAGCACTGTTGAGCAGTAACAGATAATCAGAAGGGAAAATCAGCTCACCCCCTTCCAACAACTTGTGACAGCTCAAGAGAAATACAATCTCCATCCAGAGAGATGCTACTCATTTGGCTTCTAACCTTTAAGTGAAGGTAAGGAGGAGTGGATCCAGGCTCCACATCTTCCTGTCGTTCAGGTACTTTGCTTGCACCTGAGCCCCTTGAGTTAGCCACTCCTTCTCATCTGCTGCTCAAACATTGGTTCAGGCCATCATCTGGCAATTCCACAGCACCAGCTAATGTGTAAGATCTGTTGATGTGTTCAAATACATGTTTTGGTAAAATGACAATAAATCTATGCTATTCTGCTAGCAGAAATCATAAACGGACTAGGATAAATGAGATGCAATTTTTTTCCCCAATATTATCTTATTGTTACTGTCATGATGATCTCTCAGCCAAACATCTACTGTATTTTTACTGTACATGCTGTTTCTGGATTTATTTCTTTTCATTTTCTACTTGTGCTGTGTTTTTACATTATTTGCCTTGTAAACCACTTTCAAAGATCTGCAGTTAGGAAGCAGTATTTCTAATTTTGGGGGGTAAGTAGGGAAATGTAACCCTTTCAGTTTGAGCAATTTGGCTTCTGAAACTCTTCAGAGCTATCTTCTTTCTTGCTATCTCAGCAAGGAATATTTTATCTCATAAAATACCAGTGTTTTTGATGGCAAGAAATAAGTAGAAACAAATCCAGAAAACTTCCTTCTTGCTTAATCTGAAAAAATGTTCTAAATGTTGTTCTAGTTCTGCAGGGCTTACTTGAATTTATTTTCCAGTTGACCTTTACAACATTCCCTTAGGATGTGTGGGCAGATCCTTGTTCATTAGAATCTGATACCATCAGTGTTCAACAAGAACAAGATACGCAGAAGATATTGTCAGGTTATTTTTTTGCCAACTCTTTCTATTACAAGCCTGTTTGTGAGTAGCAGCATCCTGCTCCACATACTTAACGATTGTTCTCACACCTCACAAATACATAAGAAACAACAACAAGGTTCCAGTTGCAGTAATTCTGGAGAGGATAAACAGATAGGAATTTCAAGGAGGAATTAATTTGAAAGGCGACTGTCTTCCTGCACTATCTGCTTACTTTTTTTACTTACGTATTTTTTTCTTACTGGGAAGGACAGAGGTTTAACACAGAAAACAGAATTTCAATATGAAACTCTAGAAGAGTTCATGTCTGAATTTCTCTGGTAGTGAATAAGACAAGAAAGGGCATGATTGCATGTAAATATTTGATAATTACTAAACTGAAGAAGGTGTTTTTACTTTTCTAATATAATTTTACCTTTCTATTTATTCAGAGAAATTGCACACAATTTCTTGTCTGTGATTTATGTTTCTGTTTTCATGTATTAGTTTGTGCAATCTGTCTCCTGGACCTCAGGAGCGATTATCCTTATGTTTATGTGAAGCATCTGAGCACTGACGCTGGGAGTGAAAAAATTTACATCCACAACCTCCTTGGGCAACCTGTTCTAGCACTTCACACCCTCTGTGTGAAAAACTTCCTCCTGATATCTAACCTAAACCTCTCCTGTCTCACTTTAAAACCATTCCCCCTTGTTCTATCACTATCCACCCTTGTAATAGTTATATCTCCTTATTTGCATGCTCCCTTCAAGTTCTGGAAGGCCACAATGAGGTCTCCCTCATTGGAGGAGACTTCTCCAAGCTAGACAATCTTGTATTGTAAGATTGGATTTTGAGACTGACTGTACAAGGTGCCTTGACTGAGCAAAACTGTCCAAGGGAGAGTGGAACAGGAAAGGGCAGAAATTTGAATGCAATAGACTGAGTTTATATTATACTTACTATTTGTCTTTCCAATGTAAAAGGCATCAGGAAGAAAGAAGCCAATCCTCAAGGCAATATAGTGGAATCATAGAAACCGTCTATTCATACTTATTTCTGAAAGGACAAGTAATACAAAATACATACAGTTACAAGAGGTGTTTGAGAAAATGACATGGAATGTCTGAAGGTAAGATGCAAAGTCCTTGTTTAGTCTTTGATTGTGTTTCCTGAGGGATCAGCAGTTCATTTGATAACACAGGTGCAAGTGGAAATGAGAACTATACATAAAATATCTTTAGCTGTGAAGCATTTGCTATACACGCTTGCAGAGTTCATAATTCTGCTTACAAGATAGCTATTAAAAGTATAGGTAAAACTTTCCTTTTATTCATCTGTCAAATGCTGAACTGGGATGTTTGAGTATTTAGTTTGATTCCCTTGGTCTGACCTTGTCTAGCTACAGAAATTAACATGAACAATTTTTTACTTTTCAGAAAGGCATGCCTATGAATGTGCAGAAAGGGAGACATTTTCTATAAAAGACAACTAGAAGATTGTTTAGGACATAGTTCTGTTTTGCATCGTGCAAAGTCTATGATTAATTCATAGACTTTGTGTAGACCTTTTACATTGAGCTCAATTTTATCCAGGCACTGGAGCTCTTCTGTAGAAAGAGTCAAGAGCAGCAGTATAGTTTGATATTGAAAGCCAAATTCAGATTTGAAACAAATAGTGCAATCTCACTTCTCCAGTTAAATTCCATCAGGTCTGAATTTAGCCCAAAGCATTTCAACTTCAATCTTGTGGGTATCGAATCTTTCATGAAGTTTTCTGCTGGTGATATATTTCACCTTCAGTCGGTTGTATAAAAAACAAAACAGGAGTGCTAACTAGATGAAGATAATGGCAACAGAAAGCGAAACAGTTAAAATACAGTCTGAACACTTTAAAAAAAATTATAATAAATCATCATATGTACTCAAATCAATTCAGTCACTATAATAAAGTAATGACTGTGCAGTGCACTGATGTATAGAAAATATCAAACACAAAATATTACCAATGATTAACTATCTGTCATTTCACTGCAGACAATAAGTCACCTTCCTGAGAAAGCAGTTATGATAGAATATAATGTAATAAAGTCATTTGGTAGCTTCCAATAGGGAAACCAACAGCCAGTCTCTGCAGCCAGTGCAACTTTAGAGGCAACTGCTTCTTATCCTGACTGCAGCCCTTTAAATGAAGTTTCCCTTCATTTCTGGGAACGATATTGAAATCAAAATTTGTTTGTAATAGCAGTAGAAGTTGCTCTTTGCTTCTCTTGCAAACCTTAAGATAGTTTCTATTCCAGCTTAGTGCTTCTTTTCTGGCTTGATAAATAACTGTTCTTCAGTATTTCTAATAATCAGAATAAAATGCTGGCCATGCTCTGCTCACCGTTTGTTTCACCATTTGTTTTTTTTTTGCTTTTTTTTTTTTTTTTTTTTTTTTTTTTTTAATGTATATAATAGAAAGGTAATTTGGGGAAATTGATTCATTAATAATTGCAGTCATAATGCTACAACTTTAATTTCTTCAGAGTGGAATGAATAGCTGTTGTATTACTTTTTAATTTACAGGTTGGAAATCTAGGGAGTACAGAAAGGCAAAATGAATTCAGAGCTCAAAAATGAGCACTGAATGTATATGGATACAATAGTAACGATAAGGAATAAGTAATAAATCAGATAATGCATGATAAAATTAGCTTTAATCTGAGGACGATAAAAGCATATGCGACGTCTATGGATGAAGTCTTGCAAGCTGTTACTACTGAGATATCATCTATTTTGTCACTAGCTCAGCAAATGCTTGCCACTTACACCTTCTTTAATAGCAAGACAGAACAAAAGTGGCTGAGGTACTGGGCTGTTTTTTGCGCCATCCTCTGTAACAGTTTTTGATATTTAACACTCCATTTTGAATACGACAGAGAGGTACAGATCAGGTGACATTTCCAGTAAGACACCAATGGGAATGTGTGTTATGCTCCTGGAAGCTTCAGGCCAAGATGTAACTCTCTGGTTTGTTTGGCCCTTTTCTGTTACCTCACATCTAGGGATTTACTGTTAGGAAGAGCTGTCACTGTTAGATTTGGAAACATTTCTGTCAGCTCTGAACAACACGTGTTGGCTGAACTCAGTTCAGTGATTCACTGGAAAAAAAATAATGCAGATCAGGCACAGCTCCCCATCTGTCTCCTGAAATATTTTCACGTGGTCTAAATAAGATTTGTAACATTTTTGAATCTTGTAGAGACAGCCAGTGGCATCACTGCAAGGGGCAACTTCCAGATGTGATGTTCTTTCTTCCTGATCCACTCAGCAGCTCCTGAAGGAATGAGGTGAAAATCAACATTGCTGTCATGATGCTGGGTATCACCAGCCACAACAGTAAGTGTTTGCCTTTTGTGTGACTTCCAGACACTGTCATGGCTTGAGGGAACCTACTATTTGCTGTTTCACGAGCAGCACCAAAAATGTTGGAATGTATTTAGAGCAGTCATTGGTTCATGAGGACACTGGAAAGGCTGCTAAGAATTGACCGCTCCAGCTAAGAGAATAGTGGAGGAGTGAAAACCAACATGGTGAGCTTTGGGTTATTCTAATGCATTAGGAATTGTAATGACATTCTTCACTACATATGAGCCTTGCTGAAATTCAAAGCTTCTAAGTCCTGACTGGGTTTGTACTGTTTTGTTTTGAGCGTGAGAATTATCCTAAGTAATGATCATTCGAAGTGGCTATTGTGGCAGCTTTGATTATGTGCCAGCTAGTACTAAATTTCTGTACATTTTTGTGGTTTGGTGTAATGAGCGTTCTTACAGTCAGTAAGAACTTCATCACTGAAGTTGATTTATGTTATTTTTTTACAAACTACATTTCTGTAATTAATCCTAGAATTCTCCCTATGACAGATTTTCTCTACATAAAAGAAAATCTCACTGTAATATATTTTTCTTCTATTTTTCATCTATTTAAGCTTTTAAAAAGCATGTGATTTGGATTCTGTTCTTCAAAAGAAAAGGCTTGGCTATGGTGAGCTATTTTAACAACTTTAAAATTGTCACTCTTCCACCTTGACAGTACTGACTTACTGATTAATAGGCCATCATCTTGCCTTTGTATAAAGCAATCTCTCTTGGCTCCTGCTGAATTACCACAGGAGCTGTAAAACAGACTGCTGCACAAAGGACAAGTTTCCACCACTCAAAACCCAGTGAGAGCCACTGAATTGTATTAGGGCGGCAGCTCCTGGCTCATGATGAGTTCCTCAGGCAGATGACCTATTGCTCTAAATGAGGACAATTTACTAGCTTGGACTTGTAGTCTCCTCTGAATAGAACTGAGCTCTTCTAAAATTCTACATTCTCTTTTCTTTCAGCTTTGATTTCTGTTATGGGAACACCGAGCAGCCAGGTTAAAAGGATTCACACAAACCTTGTGCTCTCTTTGTATTTTCACTGAATCTCAAAGTAGATCTTTAGTAGTGCACAGTTAATCAATTGACTTGAATGAATTGTCTGCATGTCTGGGATGAAGAAGCTGCAAGCATCTTGAAAGCAGGGTTAGAGAAGTCATATTCTGCTGAATTATTCCTTACAGCAGCGTGGAAACATGTTATTCTGAAGATTTCATGCTTTTTGCAAATCTTTCATTTAAACCTGTAATGTTTGCACCACTTCGGCTCTTGAGAATTTATTTATTGTATTTGTAAGTCATTCGTTCATCACTGAAATGGAGCTGTTCTTTTTACTAAAGCCACTAAATAGCTGCTTGAAAACAGAATCTTTATAATACAGCAAGAAACAACTCGAGAACAAAATTTAGAAGAATACTTTGCTCTTTTCTCCTTCCAGTTCGTTATGCAAGGCTTCCATTCTATGTGCACCCTGTTGGTTTATTCAAGTACAAATCTGCCTCCGGTATGTATTCTTGCTCTGGTATTTTGCATTTCTAAATGGTAACAGGTGTGGAGAATATAATATTTTGCTACCTACTTCTTTGGTGGTGCTGATTGCACCCAGTTCACTGTTTTATTTCTCTCTTTCTCTCCCTTTTTACATTTTACCAAAGTTAATAGCATCACATTTCATAATTTGTAATTCATCTTGACAATTTCTCTTGACGCATATCCAAATTAAACTTCTTTTAGGGTTGGAGTTAAAAATGGTCATTGTTCTGCTGCCTCCCCACCTCTGAAGTTTGCATTTCATTCTTTCAAACAGTGTTTCCTTAAGTTTGTGCATCTCACAATTTGACGTATAGATTATAAGGTCTTCAAGATAAAAGTAGATCAATTGAAAAGAAGCTTCATCATATGAACAGGAACAGATGTATTTGTGGGGTCATTTATTCCTCATTATAGGAGGGACTATATGACCCTTATGGCACTTATACTTCAAACAGGCAATAGGTGGATGGTATGGAGTGTTATATTTCTTTGAAACTCTTGTCTGAGCTGTTTAAAGTCATTTGTTATACAAAGATTCATGTTAAATATATCAATAAGCCACACAGTAGATCATAAGCATCACGGTAGATATTTACCATGCGGAACAATGTGAGCAATACATCCTAACAATTTGGTTTAAATAATACATGGGTTATCAGATACTCCATGGTTATCTTTTGCACAGCTGGATAGTGAAATCTGTAGAAGTCTATTGCTAGGATCATGCTTCAAATGGTCTTATGTTTACTCAGTTTAATGGCGGTAACCAAAAAGATTGAGTTTTGATTAGTGACCCGTGACTAGGAGTGACTGCAGGCCCCCAGCAAGACTGGGAGAGAGCGCAGGCCCATTCTCTGTGAGCATTTTTTCATTGTGTATCTATATTTGATTTACCTGCCAATAATAACATGCTTTGCACTGAGATGGCAAAAGGCATTCACACTAGACATCATAAGCTTTAACAGATCTGCTTTTGTCAACAGCTCCACTCTTGTAGATTCCTATGTTTTCTTTTATAATATAGACAGACTGTTCAGATAGCAGATGAGCTGTTCTATCTTTCCTCCGTTTACACCCTTTGGAGAAGGTCAGTGAAAAAGCATGCACCACTTATATCAACCTGTTTTGAAGATTTTGAAAGCAAATAGCATCTCTTCTGTGTATCCTTATTTTCTGCCTTTTACCTCTTTTTTTGAGCTGGCTTACCAAGGAATCCTTCAGCTTCAGTTGTGTTGGCTTCTCTCTTGCACTGCATTAGCCTCATGTTCAAAAAATAGGTATGTGAAGTTTCATCATGACTTGGAAAAGAATAAATTTAAAATGAAAATCAGAAGAGAAATACACAAACTGTCAGAGGATTTAGTGCAGTTCTCAAAAGCTTCATACTTTTAAAAACCTCTCCAACATTCAAGATTTTTTTTCCAGTTTATTTGTAAGACCAACAAATAAATATTGGGCCATAATCTAAAAAAAACCACCAACCATTATCTACTACATTCCTGTAGAGTCACTCCAATGTAAGCTTTACTTAGAACAGTCATCTCCATTTTCACTCTGTCCCTATGGATTTCACTCGAATGTATCTTACAATGTCTCACTTGAGTATCCCTCAGATAATCATTTTTCCTAACTCATCTCAAATCTTACACTTATTCTGGAAATTTCTTTTCTATGGAATACTTTTTTTTTCCTTCCAGTAGATCCACAGAAAAATGCTAGTGTTAGTTCTGACAAGGACCAATGCTTCTGTGAGCTACAGAACTCTATTTTCTGGATGTGAAATCAAGGGTGATCAATCTCACACTGTGGCTTGATTATGTTTACTATGAACAGGAGTTGACAGAACATAGTAACCATTCACTTAAATCTTTAATTTCAGTGGCATTATGTTAGATAAAAAAGGGATTTGTAGCTTCAGGGTTTTGGTTAGGAAATAGTATTTAAATAGTAGTTCTTCTAGTTGTGGCTCAAAAATTAAGACTATTTAGAGTACTAAATGGAAAACGTCTTGTAGTTGCAATTGTGCTGTTGCATAAAATCACATCCAAATTGTTGTTATTCTGATTGTGAAGTACTTTCTGTAACTGCAGTTGTATAATAAAGAGAAAATTAGTATAGTGCACTTATGAGGCTCGTACTGTAATTGTAAAGAAAAACGACTTTCTTTGCATTCAGCCTAACGTTTTCTAACAGGGCTATTTGCATTTATGAAGTCAAATTCAAACTGTGAAAGTTTAGGCATTTTGGGATACATGAACCTGAAATTAAAACAGTAAAATTGGTTGAGGTGTTCTAAATTGAGATTTATATCTGGGCAGCCTCAAATCGAGTGTGTATATGTGTGTGTGTATATATATATATATATACACACACACATATACACACTCGATTTGATATATACACACTCGATATATATATACACACACTCCTTTTCCTGTTTTCTTCAACCCACTTTATGCCTTTTCCATTCAGAACTGTGCTGCTTTCTGCTACATATATATATATGTATGTACATATACATATATACAAGCATGTACATACATTCTGGCATGCATACATGCCAGAATGTATACATGTATACATGCCAGAATACATACTCGAGGGCTCGTCTTCTGGCTGATTAGTTAGAATTATTTAGCATATTCTATTTAACAGAAAAATATTTTAATTTAGAACTGAGCTGTTTCTCTTGCAGAATGTGTATTCAATGATGAGCTAATCCTAGGGAACAGAAAGGATTGATTCAATTTTTATGTAAGTTCACCTGCCAGTCACAAGCAAATTCCATGTAAGAGTTGCTTGTTAATTACTCTAATTTACATTTTAAGTAAGGAGATGTGAGAAGAGCCAAGATGCAGAAGATAGCTTTAAAATAAATTCATCATTATTTACAGTGATATATTGATGCTTAACATCTAAATATCAACTTAAACATAGATAAATACTGAAGTTTACTTAAAAGTAGTCTAAGTGAAATAACATTAAACTGATGTGAGTTGAACAATATAAATCAACCTAAGGAAAAGAAAGGGCAGGAAAGCAGCTTGAATAAAGCAAATGAAAAACACAGAAGGAAAAGTACATTTGTACTTAACCTGTTAAAACTACTTAGTATTGGGCTAATTCTACTCCCAAAGAACTCTGGAAATTTCACATCTGATTTCAGCAACAAATAGGTGAAATAGGTCAGGATCTTTTTTACTCAGCCTCATACTACATCCTAAAATAATTTGAGCTTTCATTGAAGGGCTGATTAGATTTTACGTACACTATTGTCATGGTTTTATAATTTTGTTATCTGTATTCCACATTATAACATCATGCAAAGCATGGGGAATTAAAGAGTTAATACTCCAGTTCCAGGGACTGACAACTTTCCAGATACCTGGTTCTCAGAAGAGAGAAAAGAACTACACCCAGTGGACTTCATGTTCAAAGAGGAAGATAAGCCACAGGAGGAAGTCATGGAATCTCTCTCTCTCTTGCTCCTTCAGTTCAAAGTAAGGCTTTCATTTTCAGACACTCTCTCTCTCATTTTATTTGGTTTCTTAACCTCAATTCCAATTACATTTTCTTATATCTTGCATTCTGATATCATATTTAGTGATATTAAGTTTTCCTCCTTAGATCGGTGCCACTGCCTGTTTTGGGGGCCAGCTCCCTTCTCCCTACCCTTCCACTTTTCCCTTCTCATTTTTGGGCTGGGGGGCCTACCGGCCTTCTGCCCCCTGTCATGGGCACAGATTGAACTAGATAACTGCATGACAGCTTGTATGAATCCTTCTTCCTTTTTTTTTGTTTGTTGGTTTTTTTTTTGTTTGTTTGTTTGTTTGTTTTGGCTCAAAGCTTGCTTCCTGAGGTATTTCTTGCGATAAGTCTGACTTGTCTAGGAGATGAGTGATGGGTGTTGTCGTGTGGCAACCAACATTACTGTGTGGACAATTTTAGCTGTTTGGCTTCGGAAGATAGTGCTCAGGATTGTTTACTGACAAAAGATCTAGCCTGTGACCAAATAACTCCAGCTTGCTATGGGAGACTGGGGGATGATGCCATTGAATCCTGTGAAGGCAAGATACAAGTTGGCACCTTATCTGCTGGCAAGGCCAGGAAGATAGGAACAAAGGAGTTTCTGCTGAGATCCCAGAGCCAGAAGCTGTCACTCCAAGGAGAGCTGACTCAACCATTTTGGATTTGAGTTGTCACTCCAAAAAAGAACTGACTCAACAATTTTGGACTTATAAATAAGTTTGTACTACCACTGAAAGGTGGCCATCATTGCCATGGTCACCATCATCATCAACAGAACAACAATGCCTGACGACCCACCACTACTGAAGATCAATTACTGAACTATGAACCACGCTGGATCCATGGTGGTGACTATTTCCCTCTTGCTTCCTATAAAGACTCCTAGCTTCTTATTTCCTATCTTTTCTATCGCCCTCCTTCCCTTCCACATCTTAATTCATAATAGCGTTCATCCTCCCCTTCCCCATCTCCCTGATTAAGATCTGTAATAAATAGGTCGGACCAACATTTGAATTGTTGTTTCTTAATCTCACAGATATTAAAAGAACCTCCTCTCCCCGCTATAAATTGGAGCGAGACAATTGTTAAAAAATTGCCTGATGCTATTAGAAAGTTGTCAAGGCAAAAGAAAAAGTAGCAAGAAACTATTTGAAACACAACTTATTAAGTTAACAAATTATTTTAATGTGATGATGGGCAAATGTGTAAAAATCTTGAAGGACAGTGGCAGAGGGAGGTAGATATTAGATATTTTAAATTGCTCTAATATATCCTAAAGCTTGTACAGAAAAGTTGAATAATATTGTAATGCTGAGTGTCAGGCAGGAGCAGAAACCGCCATTATAATGTTATAATAACTCATAACACTCTTTCTTCTATTCTGTGCTTATGTTCTCCTGCTCTAATATGGCCTAAAAATTTAGCAGGAGAGGTGAATCTCTGAGTGCATTGCTCCTTTGGGAGCAGCTTCAAAGCGTAGAACCTGTCAGAACAAAGGCAAAGAGTATCTGTGGGATCCTTCACTCCGTTAACTGAAGGAGGTGAGCAGACAGCAGCAGCTTCTCTGTGGTGAAGAAATCCCCTCAGAGGATGGGATGAGTAGCTGAGTGGAGAATTTCTGCTACCGAGTATCAGTATCTTTCCTTCTGATATATATTGCCACACTGGTAATGTCTGCCTTTTGTTTTTGGTTAATGAGGAACTTGACAAACTCTTATTTCTGGCCTCTTCTCTAGCTGTTCTGAAATGTTATAAATAGGATATAGATGTATTTATCTTTGCCTCCTATGAAGGGATGTGGGGATAAGTATTGCTTTTTGTTTCAATGCCATGATATAGAAACTCTGGTTATCTGATATTCTTTGAAAGCTCTTTTTCTGAATCACATATACAGCCTGTATTTAGGCTGCAATTTCCTTTCAGCATTTCTTATAACCTATAGGACATTTGCAGTGGAGATATATATCTGCTTCAGTTAGAATAGCTACAGAAAGGAACTGAAAAAGCAAGTCAGGATATTCTGTAATCTCACTTATTGCCCACAAAATAAGGGTTTTTCAGTATAATTGTTGGTAATATTTAAAGATTCTGTTAATTTCAAGTTTAAGTACAATTATAGCTTTCTTAGAGAAAGAGCAAGACTTTTGTGATTTTGACATTTAGTGAAAATTCTGATATAGTGTCCATTAGCAAGTCTGCTTCTGGATGAGAAGAGTGTTTCAGTAATTCACCTGAAGGGAGAACTAAAATAAAATGCTTATGATTTATTTTATGGAAATTTGATGTCATTTAAATTACAGTCAGCGTGCGTAGCAAAATCATAACTAATTCCTTGCACATCAAAAATATGGAAATTTATAAAGAGCACAGAGAGTTTGCAGTGCTCATACATTTTTTCCAACTGAGCTATCAAGTAGCTAATTGTCCTGTTCTCTACTTTGTTATACTGGGCACGTCTATCAGAGTACTAATTTGACGGTGGCTCTGAAGATTGTGACTCCCAGCTCTTCATCTGATCCTAGATTTTCTGTGAGCAGTGTGGCAGCCCCAAAAGACAGTACAGACCCAAAAGTCATATATTTTCTCCTGTACAGAGAATGTTTGCTCCTGGGATTGTTCTGAAGACAAAGAAAATAATGTTAGTGTCACCAAACTCAACTGCTGAAATGCATCTAAAACGTCTTAACCACTGGGAAATCCACTTTGAGCTGTAGTTTTTCAGTCATCGAACAAGCTGGTTTTCTGAACAAATCAATGTGATCAAAACCACCGGTTTCTTCCTAGTAAGACCAGAAAGAAAATCAAATGATAGGGGTTTTTGTGTGTGTTTTTTTTGGTTTGTTTTTAAGCATTATAATTTCAGCAGATTCTGAATGTATGGCTCAGCAGTAAAGGACTGCAAGTTAGAGAGGTTACTTTCAGTGACATAATCAGAAGAGTGTCAGCATTGTTCTGCAAGAATAGGGTTGTTAGCAGTCTACTCAAATTCCAGTTTGGGTAATTGCTTTGTCCTTAACTAAATTCACTTGTGGTTCCAAAGGGATGCAATCTTAAACTTCTATTATAGACCATTGTATTAAATCGCTGTAGCCCCTGTGGTTCACCCTAGAGCTAACCTTGTAATTCATGGGTGTCTGCAAAGATTTTTGTATGGTTTGCATTCAGTTTGTGAGTCCTTTGAGATCCTTGTGAAGTGATATGTGTATTTGACAATATGACATCACTTTCATGGGGTAGATAAACCGGGGAAAGGGATTTCTAGCTAATGCAAAATAAATGTTATAAAATTTTCCAAAACTTCAAAGGGAAGGAACAGATCTTTTAGATATATATACATATATTTTTAACTTATTGTTATTTTTTTCAGATTTTTTTTTCTCCCCTTCATTTATAGTTATTTGAGTAATTTGACCAGCATTTTTGTGTAGGAGGATGGAGGAGATCAATGGGAGAGATAATGCTTGGGCAAAGCGAGAAGCTTACAGCATAATCCTCAACTGAAAGAGATGTGACATTGGTCAAGTCAGAGGAGTATTGGGCCTATGTCCTCCTCCATCTCAAGGCAGGAGAACAACTGCTACTACTTAGAATTTTTTTCTCCTAGTCCTATACTGGTTGTTAATACAAAAATAAGTAAATAAATAAAAACTCCTGAATCAAAAGCTGGAGCATTTTCTTCGTTAGCTTTCAGATGAAAAAGGGGGAGAAATATTCAGACATGCATTCTAGACTGCTGATGGAAAGTATCCCTTTGACTTTGTTAATTACACCACATTGAAAAGACTTTTCATTCCAAAATATCTCAAGAGGCTAATTAGGAAACGGGATTCTCAGGCAATGCAAAATAACTTTCCTTTTATTTTTATTTTAGTTATCAGCTGTCTACTTATTTTTCAGTCTAGAAAAAAAAAAAAAAAAAGATATTTTTCTCTGACTCTCAGGCTTTACCAATGGTAATAAAAGTTATTACCAAGAGAAATACACAGGCTTGTATCTGCAGAGATGAATTTTTGCTGTATTATTCCCAGATGCTTATAAAATCCTCCTTTTCATCAGATTCTATGATTTGAATATATTATTTTGCAGGTGTATAATTTGAATTTCTATAATCCTTACTGTTCTTGCCATTGCTTGTTTTTTTCTTTTTAATCTTTAATTTTTTTTTTTTTTTCCAGTGCAGTCTTTCCAGAATGTCTTCTTGAGATAGTACATCTGACTCTTACAGGTGGTTTGATGCAGTTATCGACACGCTCTTGAACAGTGAAATCTATTTTGTAACTACTGTTTGGTAAGTACTAATGATACTTAGCTTTTTCAGTGTGAAAGCCTGCATCATTAGAGAACTGAGGGGATTTAACACATTTGTGAGTTTGATATTTTAATGCCAGGGGTCCAAAATAGGATACTGAGATGATGAGAATGAGCTCCATTGTTTACTGCGTAAAGATTGGTTGGAGACTTTAACTGGTGGGAAATTAATCCAGACGAAATGGTGAAGCTTATTATCATACGTTCTGTCAATGTCTTATGGATTTTCTGTATTTTTCTCTTCTTGAAAGAGTGTTGTCAATGGTAGAGCTTTCTCTGGTCCTTGCTCAAGTCAATGGCAATATTGCCTCTATGTTAAAATCTAAAATCCTCCCTTTTCATATACTTAAAGGAGCAACAGCTTTGAGGATGAGTGTTTCATAACAGGTGTATTAATTCAACCTGTATTCCCCTCCAAACCAAGCAAAGCAAAAGATCAAATTGGGTGGTACATCAAAAGTCGACTGTAAAATCAGTAATTCTTTTGAATGAATAGATTCAAGGGGCACACGTGATGTTCTAATAGAAGAATGCCACCTTATATATATACATATATATCATACAAGGCCTGTCATATTTCAAAAATCACTGGAAAAAAACAAAGCTTTTCTTTTTGCATTGTGCTACCTAGACAATTAAAAAAGTGACACGTAATGCTTTTAGTTTGTCAGCAAGTTTGTCTCACTGCCAGTGCTAATTTCAGAACTGCATTATGAATTTCAAAAAGGTTATTCAAACTGTGTAACAAATATAATGAGTCTCAGTTTTTAAAGCTTTTAATATGTTATACGAACTTCTGTTTCTAGGTTTGGTCCACAGATTTTACTTTTTATTTTCCATAAGCTTTTTTGCCGTATAATAAGAAAATTTTGGAAACATCTACTACTATAAACCTGTCTGATTGTCTCTAAGTTTGCATAACTTATGTCAGTGATGTTATTTCTTTGGATCTGTCCATCTGTAGACTCATCTGGTATTGAACAAAAATTTCCATTACTTTCCCTGTAGAAGAAATTACTTTCCCTATTTAGTCATACATTTGTTTGTTTTCATTTCTTCTGATCATTCTGAGTGTACTCTATGATTTTTAATCTGGCAGTTTTATAGGTGTTAAAAGCAAAGTTTTACTCCTGGCTGAACACCAGTAAGGCAGTACTGAGCCATTAAGCACAGTGCAGTATTCTGTGTCCAGTATAGTTTAATGACCTATTTAGTTCATTTTCCTTTGGGTGTGATTAGCTCAATCAATAAACTAATTACCTCTGGCAAGGCCTGATATACGTCTGTGCTTTTATTTCATCACCAACTTCAACCATATTTCTCTTCTAAATTGTGCATGTTACTACAAATTCTTTTCCATTTAACTAGTTTCTCTGCCTATTGATTCCCCAAACAAGCTGCCTCCATTTTTTACTTTTTTTTGATACGGTCAGCTGACCAAAATAGGAAATGACTAATGATCAAATCTATGCAGTCCTTTAAATATTGGCAATACACCACAATCAAAATATGTCATGCATCTAAAATGGTGAATAAACTTAGCGTTATGATGAAGTGGAGGTTTATTAGAAAGTGCAGTCAAATTGCAATGGAACCAAACTGCAATCATTGAACAATAATTATTTTAATATTCTGCTTCATGGTGACCTTTGCAGAAATGTTCTAGGGAATTTGAGAAAAACAGTACATTTCACAGAAAGTTGCTTGAACTATTGTAGTTAATTGTATTTTTTTATAGCATACTCAATGTAAAAGAAACCCTGAATCATTCCAAGAAAATTCTTTTCATTTTTAGAGTACTGTCTCTAGAACTCCTGCATTTCTGTGTAATTTATTTACTTGATTCCTAATGAATCAAAGTAGTTTTCAGAAAGAGATTAAACATTCATATAAAAAATATATATATACTAGAGTGTATTACTTGTACTATTATTGTGTAGTAAGCATAAAAAAATAAGACAAAATTCAATTACTGCATACTCATTTGAAAAGTTTATTCAGGCAAAAAACACATTAAATACATTAAAAGTTGAAGAAAGGAAAATTCTGTCATAGATAACATTAGGCTCGGAGTGATGCACTTACAAAAGCAAACATCAAACAAACTTTCTATAACAAACGCTACTTTAAATCTAATTCCTGAAGACTACAAATCTGCACTGTAATTCAGTGAAAGCTTGCATTTTATTCTCACAAGAAAATCTCAGTGAGGAAAATAAAAATCACCTACTTGTGAACTAGTGCTACTTTTTCAGAATTCTTTTAACCCTCATAGGCTTTTCTAATCATAGAGAAATGTATAATGTACAGGTAATTTCTTTTATTACTTGGCAGTTACAAAGAGCCGAATTCTAATACGAATCCCTCTTGTGCAGCTAGATAAGGTGGAGATGCTGCACATGGGAATAGGAATACTGAGAAATGACTTGCACACAGGTGTGAGAACTGGATGATCAGCTTAACCTTAAAGATGCCTGGACTGTCGACTTTAAAAGTCTGGTTTGTGAGGCAAACAAGGAAATATCAGATAATTCTACCTACATCTTGGTTAGTTAGGTGCAGATTTTTATTGTTGCTAGAAATTGCACCATGTAATGTCTTTTATCAATTTAGCTTTACCTATCCTATCAATAGGGCTACCTTAAAAGCAGTTTGACATTTGGGCTTCCCAGTATTTCAGAGTGGTGAACTGTAACAAGATACTTGCTTTGAATTTCCAGAACAATTTCAATTCTTCATGCCCAATTTATACTCATTTGTTCTTGTGCCACGTTGCCCTTAATATGAAATAGCATCTCTCTGTTTTTGCTGCTTTACTCCTTGATATGTCTGTAGAGGGCAATCATATCCAACCTTGGACATCATGTTTGGTAGGCTGAAAGCCTCGTTATTCCCTCCTGTACTACTTATTTCTCTGTCAGTACTATAGCCCTTCTCTGTCTATGTGGCAGTGGTGATCAGAAGCTTTTGCAAAATCCGAAAGTCCTTTGAGCCTTAATGGGTGGCAGAAATGCTCCTTTCACTCTGCAGTTGGTGAGGAACCCTTGACCACTTCATCAGTAGAAAACTGTTGTCTTTGAATGTGGTGTTGGGGCCTTGCACTGGGTGGTGCAACTCAGCAACAGAAATACTACTTAACAGAAATATTATAATATTTTAATTAATATTAAATGTTATTTACAGAAATACTATTTAACCACACCCAGAAAAAAGGTGACCTCTGGAAAATGTGCCTTGGGAAATGAAGGTAATGGTCTTTAGCAAGAGATCTTTGAAGTAATTTTCAACAGAGTTTAAACTAAATTTAGAGTAATCTATGCTTATATAAATATTATACAATTTCACTCTACGCAGTATGTGTGTCCAATTAAGAATATTTGGACTCCTCATTGTAAGTGAAAATTTTGTCACAGATTAAGATAAGATCGTGTATTTTTTTGGCAATCCAATATGAACTCATTTACAGCTTCTTTGAGACAGCAGATGCTCTCATCATTTCACCACTCTGTAACTCTCATCTGTCAGTGTGACCAAATTAATTCTGAAGATCACTTTGAAGATCACATGCTTATCCAGAGATTATGCATGGTGGTGTTCCAGACAAATTCAGAGAGTACAGTGCAAGAATGTCACTGCAGTTGTAGAAAAACACTCAATAAACCTATCTGAATGTGATTTTCCATATTTAATTTTTTTAAAGAGTAGCACAGATTATGCATAAAATTTTCAAAATTAAGCCCTTTAAAATGTCTCTTGTAATATTTTAATGTTTAATAATACATCAATGCACTCTGTAAATGTTGTGAGGTTTTTTTTATTTGTAAACCAGAGAGAACAAATTAGGAAAATACCTCTATTTCAAATTACTTAACAGGGCTGTGAGACAATTTTGCTTCTACTAAAAACAACAAAACAAAAGAAGTCAAAACCCATGAAAAATTGAAAAGAGGCCATTAAGTGTTAAGTATTTATGTTCATAAAATCAAAGGTTTATAACTTTCCATTAAGAAACACAGCCTCTCAAGGCCATGTTACTGAACAGTCAGATATGCAGCGTGATATAAAGTCAAAGGTGTATCTGCTTAAATTTAAATGTAAGAAAAATTTTGATTGCAATGACATCTCACTATCTGTGAGCATTTGCTCCTGTCATTTAAGAAATACGTTGTAATTCAGGAATAATGTACTGTAATTGGGATTTATATGTTGACCACATAGTGCCTTGTGCCACAGTCCATTTGATTTTGCAGTTCCTTGTAGACAGGCTTAGAATGGTTTCTGAAATTTCTAGTCAGCTGAAGGAAATGATGCTACTATATGCTTTGAAGTTACTGAAGAATAATGCAAGTAGATTTGGAAAATGCTAGGAAGTTTGGTGCATCTGTGCTTGTTTTATGTTTTTAACAGCAAAACCAATTTTGAAATACATATGCAAAATATGCACATCCAAATGAAATAAAATTCATGGGAGAAATCAGATATATTGATGAAGAACTGTTTAATGATAAAGGTTTATGGTGGGAATATGAGAAATACTCTAGAAATGTTATAAGAAGTGGAAAAATAAGATTTTATATTTACATTTTATTAAAATGAATCAGCGTATAAAATTGTGTAATTGCAAAATATAAAAGAAAATACACTGTTTTCAACAGTATGTTTAGCCTTGTTTATCACAGACATACTGTTATATCAACAAATGACTATGGAATTCATGACTTTTTATTCTTCTATTCCTCATATTTATTAGGATATTACTTTTAGAAGTGAAACCATAAATGTTTTCTTTCCCTATTCGTAGACACCTCTTTTTCATTCAGTAGCTACACAGCCATTTAAACAATGAAATGCCCAATACCTGCAATGCATAGATGAGTATGTGCAATCAAGTATGCACCATGCATTATAATTTACCTAACCATGCAACAAGCTGGCTTGGGATAAAGTTTGTATCAAATAGAGGTAAAGTGAAGATAAAGCATGTGATAGGAAAATGATCTCAAATGAAATAAAAAGGGTGTAACTGAAAGGAGAAGAAAATCACATAAAATCACAAATTACTTGGATCTTTAAGTAGTAGGGTTCAGCCTGGAGAAAAGAAGGCTGAAGGGTGACTTCATTGCAGCCTTTCAGTACCTAGAGGGAGCCTACAAACAGGAGGGGAATCAACTCTTTGAAAGGGTAGATAACAGCAGGACAAGGGGAAATGGTTTGAAGTCGAGGGAGGTAAGATTTAGGTTGGATGTCAGGGAGAAGTTCTTTACTATGAGAGTGGTGAGGTGCTGGAACAGCTGCCCAGAGAGGCTGTGGATGCCCCGTCCTTGGAGGTGGCATCAAGGCCAGGTTGGATTGGTCCCTGGGCAACCCGGTCTGGTATTAAATGGGGAGGTTGGTGACCCTGCCTGGGTTGGAGATTAATGATCCTTGAGGTCCCTTCCAACTTAGGTCATTCTGTGATTTTGTGATTCATCAAAGGAAGGGTGTGCTTGACCAGTCAGGTAGTCTTTTATGACAGAGTGATTGTGTTGGTGGATAAAGGGAATGCAACTTATTTAATCTCCATGGACTTCTGCAAGGCCTTTGACATGGTCCCCCACCACATCCTTATCTCTAAATTGGAGAGAAATAGATTTGAAGGGTGGACTATTTGGTGGACAAGGAAATGGTTGGAAGGTTGCACCTAAAGGTAGTGGTCAATGGCTCTAGTACCAGGTAGAGCCTGGTAACAAGATGTGTCCCCCAGAGGTACGTCTTGGAACTGGTACTCTTTAACATTTTTATCATTGACATAGATGATGGGATTGAGTGCAGCCTCAGTAAGTTTGCTGATGACACCAAGCTGAGCAGTACAGTGGATGAATCACAAGGAAGGGATGCCATACAGAGGGACCTTGATAAACTCAAAAGGTGGGCCCTCGTGAACCTAATGAGGTTCAGCAAAATAGAGTGAAAGGTCCTCACTCAGGTCAAGATAGCCCCAGATATGTATACAAACTGGGAGAAGATTTCATTGAGAGTAGCCTTGCTGAGAAGGACTTATGGGTCCTGGTTGATGAAAAACTGAACATGAGCCTGCAGTATGTGCTTGCAGACTGGAAGGGCAACAGTATCCTGGGCTCCATCAAAAGAGAGGTGGCCAGCAGGGCAAGAAAGGTGATTGTCTCCCTCTACTCTGCCCTTGTGAGGCCCCAGCAGGAGCACTGTGTCCAAGTCTGAGGCCCCTAGCACAGGAAAGATGTAGAGCTTTTGCAGAGGGTCCTGAGGTGGGCCACAAAGGTGATCCAAGGGTGAGAGCATCTCTCCTGTGAAGACAGGATGAAGGAACTGGACTTCTTTAGCCTGGGAAAGAGAAGTCTGTGGGGAGGCCTTACAGTATTAAAAGGAAAAAATCAACTTTTTGCATGGGTAAATAGTGATAGGATGAGGGGCAATGGTTTTAAACTAAAGGGAGATTTAGATTAGATGTCAAGAGGAAGATTTTTTTTTACTGAGGGAGTGGTGAGGTGCTGGAAGAGGTTGCCTAGAGAGGCTGTGGATGTGCTGTCCCTGGAGGTGTTTAATGCCAGGTTGGATGGAGACCTGGGCAATCTGAACTAATACATGATTTAGCAGATGGCCACTCTGCCTATGGCAGGAGGATTAGAACTTGAGGTCCTTTCCAAACTAGCCCTTCCGTTATTCTATGATTTTATGATTTATTTCTGACCAAAAATGCTTCTGTAATGTCACTGTTATTTTCTGGATAATTCTTATTTCCTTTATGTCTTAGGCAACGCCAAATTGGTTTAGACTATTGGTCTTTCTAGTCCAGTATTTTCCTGATTAATCCAAAATAGTTTGCAATTTTTTTTTCTTGTTATGCCTCTAGGTCTTAAACTGACTTTTATGGTAAAAACGGAGATCAGAAGTTCCCAAGCATTTCCAGGATACCAGTGCATATGTTTTTATTGTGACTGGTATACATGATGAAAAGAACACTCTTTACCCATCACCTTTGTAAGTAAAATAATTCCAGTATTGATGTGCATTTTTCTATCCCTTTGATCATGTCTCTGAAGCTTCCATAGAGACTTGAACTCCCTTTTCTAAACTGCTCATTCTTGTAGCAGTGAGCTCTGCACACATTATTTTGGAGGAGATGACATTTTAGATGGATATACGGTCAGTTCTTGACTGTAATGGCACATTGAGCAATTGATGTTTTTTCATTCCTTTCCTTTCTTGTCAAGTAGCTCAGTAGGCAGAAAGTAACTTCCTCCAGATCCAGTGTTTTAGTACCAACTAGTAATTGAAACAAGATATGATCGTGCTTCTCGATTACTTTCTTGTTCCATATCTATGTTGCATTCAATTACAGTTGTCTTTAAAGGTTTCTATGGCAGCTAGAAAAAATATCTCCTCCTTTGGTATGTGATTTGCTTTGTGGATAAGTGCTGGGATGAAAGCTGCAGTAAAGGCTTGCCTTGCTCTTTTGAAGGAGTGGACCTACACAGGGGATAAGGCAAGGACAGACACCAGGGATGGCATCTCTATGTCACTGTATGAGATGTCATCTCTATCACACCGTAAAACTCTTTAGTGTCTGAAGCCAGGTGGTATAACCATCCTTTTGCCCTGGATTAAATTTACGGCCAGATTCAGGATCAAGAAAGGAATTTTACCTTGTGTTGTACTGTTTTAGTCTTCTGTAATGTATTATATGAACTTATTTCCATTTTGCTGTAGGATATGCAGAAATAAGCAGTATCCTTAATCACTGCAGACTTCTTCCTCTGGCATATTTTCATTTTAGAGGCTTTTGTTCTCCTATATGAAAGGGCCTATTCTATGATCAGATGCTGAGTCATGTTTTGTGCAATGAGGGGTATTTTACAGCTTGTAGACTGGACACTGGGGAATCCCAAATTAATAGCTCTATGTCACCTGCATATTTGATTATACCAGCTCTGTATCTCATTAACTTAGGAAGTGGACATAAATGACTATTGCTTTGTAGACTGAATTCCTAAGTGTGTCTGGAAGGTGAAAGGATGGAGAGAAGATATACGTAAAAGAAGAGTGGGAGGGAATGTGAGCATAACTCTGTATCCTGACCTGAATTTTTGCAGGATGTGAGCTTTAACAAGGAGGGTGACTTCCAAGTCTATGTATGGATTCTACTTCAAGTACTCAGAACAGAGTTTTGAAATTTGTCCCTCCCTCTGGCCCACGTTCTATGGAATATCTTTTTCAATGTCTTGTTCACTGACTTTAGGGGTTGCCTTCCAATTGTAGTCTTTGATTTTTGTATTTTTGACACCCTTATTTTATTAATTTAATTTTGGAGGTCTAGATTTTGTCAAGAGGAACAAGAAAGTAAAATTAGATGATTCAGCGCCGTGCTATTTAAATCCATCTTAGGTGTGGATTTAAGATCTGTCTCAAATATTAAGGGTTTCCATAATAATGAATTCCTCAGGAATATTCAGAACTGGGGGGAAAAGAAGAAAAAAACAAAGAAAATGTATATGCAGCCCAGGTTTCTCTACCTCACTCAGCAACAGAAATCAGAGCAAACTATTACAGTGTAAGCAAAGTATTTAGTTCAAAATGGACCTAGAAATTTGAAGTTTAGTAAAAGCGAATTGCATATTTCAGGCTTCTGTACTTTAAGAGATTAGTTACAGGTGTTTTCATGTAATTACTTCATTCCTCTTTAATATTTTATGATGTAGGTGACCTTGGGAAATACATCTTTTTTTTTAATGTAACAATAGTACGTATTTTAAAGATGCTGCAAAAATTTTATTTCCCATCTGTTTATTTCTATACTTTTGGACTGAGAAGCAAAGCTGCTGAGCATGATGAATACTCACACAAACCAGGTAATAAAGCAATTCTATTTTGTTACATTTCTCTTTTAACTTTGTTTCATTCTGAAGTATTAAACAGGTCATGAATTCTAAAATTTAACCTTCTGTAAGTGTTAGTAATGAGACAGTGCAGTAGAGAGGCATAGCCTCTTCCCACGAGATTTTACTTTGTTTATGAATCAAGTCAGATTCATAAACAAGTCACAAGTGTCAAGTGTGGAATCTAAGATGTGGAATCTAAGGCATGAAATTTTTAGCTGATGCCAGCTGGCATAGTTCCATTAAAACCAAAGGAAATATACCAGCTTTCACTACCCTACCAGCTTGAGACTCATTCCCAGTGGAAATAACATAGTTAATGTCAGTGTTTCAGTCATGAGCCTTTTAGATCAAAATATTGATATGACAAGGACAGAAGCTAGCTTTCAAATTCTGAGACAATTGGATATATTATATTTCAGATTTGATACAATCTGTAGGTTCATTCTCTGTCATTCGCTATTGCTTTGACTTAGATTCGTATTTGAGTTCAGCAGAAAGTAGGTGAATAATACAAAGTTCCTAGTGACTGTACTAAACTGTGGGCTGTTGCATAGCATTAGGATGAAATCTGACATTCCTTAAAGACTAAGGCAGAGAAGGGGAAAATCGAATCTTTTCCCCTTCTTTCCTCGTATTGAATTGTACTGCTGAGTTCTTGTCAGCAGTATGACTATTGACTGATGATTTAACCACTGAGTTTAGTAAAACCATTTAAGCTGATAATATGCATGTCACCTTCTGTCATTTTACTTAAAGGTAGGTGTGGAATGCCATTTCCCAAACTAAACGTGACAAGAGCAAGTCAAATGCATACATGACAGTGCATAAATGAACATGGAAAGGAAGGGGACCAGCTTTGGATTTTTCTGGAACAACTTTGAGATTTTCCAAATTTCTGCTGCAAGCTCAGGAAGGTCCCAGTCAAATAAAAACTGGAATCTTACTGTAAAGTAATTGTTCTGCACGTTAGTATGGAACTTTCTATGTTCAAGTTTTAGGCCATTGCTCCTTGACCTATCAGTGCACAACACCAAGACGAGTCTGGCCTCATTCATTTGCCTCCCACCTCCCTTTAGATGTTTTACAAACATTTATCAGATTCTCTCTCAGTCTTCTTTTCCCCAGGCTGAACAGATTCAGGTTACTCAGCCTCTCAAATCTCATGTCCATGTCAGTAAATTACATAGGTTGCTCTGAAAGTAAAGCCTCCTATTTATTTCCATGGAAATTACAACTGATACAAGTAGCACAATAACACAACTTGATAGAGCAAATCATCAGATCTTGTTTAGTAACGTAGTTGCCACCATTAGCTATGCATTTTCATTAGCAATGAGCAAGAGCCTTCATGCTATGCTTGTAAAAATCTGCACCAGCAGAGGTGATCCACTGTTGTTACCTCCATTGCTGAAATGCACCACCTCATGGTGCTCATAGCCACTGTTTGGTCTCCATCAACATTTAGCCAGCGTGAACGAATGCCAATGGGTGCCATTTTTTCTGTGTGGAAGAATTAAGCTCCACATCTTTACTCCATATGCACTCCTAGGTCAGACTTACTTTTGTCAGACTGCCGTCTGTCGCACAGCAACAAAACGTAATAGAAGACTTGTGGGAAGGTCCAACCTCTACTGCCATATCACTGACATCCACCTTTGATATCATGGGCCAACGTTAACGTGTGTCTGAAAATAAATTATCCATTATCTTTTAAAACACAAAATTAGTGTTCATCTCATAGCTTCCTTAAGATACTATTTTTTTCTCTGAGATTTATGTCCTTTGACTAGATTTCAGTTCTAAGATAGACAAAATTAACCTGTCTTCCCTACAGATTTTTTAATAAAACTTGTAATAACTGACATGAGAAATTATTATAATGGCCGTTGCAATGTTGGTTACATTTGTATTGTAATTCAATTTTAACTTAATAGTCACCGTATGATTTTCCATGTCAATTATAATGAGAAACACTGGCCATAAGTTAAATAATGTATAGGGACTTTATATTTTACTTGGCAATATTTGTGACAAATAAACAAAATAAGAAATGCTGTTTTAACTCTCCCTTTCAATATCAAGATAAATGTGAGGCAAAGTATAATTATTTTATCCATTTGCAGGAACACTGTAACCCTTCACAAATCCTGCTTAACCAAGTTGCAAAAGGGAGTTTTATTTCAAAGGCAAACTTACTTCTCAGTTTGTATTCCCCTTCCCACAGACAAACAAGTTTCTCATTTTGGATCTTTAATAATAGAACTATTGTTAAGCAAGAAATCTCAACTGCTCTCCTTGCACATGAAGAATAAAACTGTTCTGTGGGCTGGGCTGATCTGCCCCTTAGGCAGGCACTTGAAATTCTTGCTGGATAGTTACAGACTTTCCTCTACCCCTTTTAGCTGTAACAGTAGAAGTGTATGGAGTATAAGCTTGTGCAAAATATGTTTCACTAACTTAAATATTTGTTAAACATAACCACAGAACTATCATTTTCTGCCTTTCAAAATAGCTGTTCTTTTTCCTATGGTGTGTTCTTTCTGTTGAAGAAATTACTGAATGCTATCTATACTATTTCTCTTGATTTCTTAGGCTTACTACAGCCATAAGCTCGTATTCCAGACTGAAGGTGACCTCACGAGCTCTCAAATCCAATTTCCTACTTTAAGCAACCTCAGCTACAAGGCCAGACCAAGCTACATGTGGCTTTCCTCAGCCAGATTTTGAAAACCCTATGAAAATCCTATATAAAAGAATAAGAATGATAAGAACTTGTGCAAATTCAGAAGTTCTTGATCTTGAAGAAAGTATAAATCTGTAGTTATCAGATTTGGGATCTTAAAGTGTGAAATTTTTTTCTTTGCTATAGTACCTGGTTATAGACCTGCTACATTTTTTTTTCATCCTGGTTTTGAACTGCTGCCTCCTGAGGCAACAAATTTAAGAAGTCTGCTTCTTGCCATATTTCTTTGAACTATTTTGACTATTGAATGGATTCAATGAGTGCTAGCTGGTTCTGTTTTGGATTTGTTGAATAAAAATTTGTTTTCTGCACTCATTCAGTATTGTGATTTTGCAGACCCTCAAACATAACCTCTTATTTTCCTCTCCATATGGAAGAATCCTAGTCTTTTTCACCTCTCCCTGTAAAGCAGTTATCTCTTCTCTGTACCTTTCTAACTCCTATTACATTTTTCCAGAAATGCAGTGACCAGGACTGTCCACAGTACTCAAGATACGTGTGGAGGAGCCTACTTACCATCCCTTGATGCCTGAAGTCTGAAAAGGATAATTGTGGAAAATGCAGCTTTATTATGAAGGTACAAGAATTGAAAGGAGCAGTAACGTTTTGCTACAAGAGAAAAGGAAATTAACTGTTGACCTTTAATGGTGATTGGTTGAAAATAACAGCAGATGGATATGGTTTGTTGGGCACTAATGGCTACATAAAATCACTGTGAGATGAAAAAGGAACTAACTTGATGAGTAGCTCACAAGATGCTTAGACTGGATTTCACTCTGATAAGCATAGTCAGTGGTAAATGTTTGGCTGAGGATATTTTAAGGCTCTGGAGGACACCTGATGGGAGGGAAGAGAAAAGCCTATAGAACCTAGGCAAAGAAGTTGTGTGTGTGGAGCCTGCTTTGCACTGTTAATTGTTCCATGCTCCAGCACTGAGAGTGTGGACCTTCTCCCAGATCCCCAGAGGATAGTACATGGGACTTGACTTTCCTTGCATTGCTGCATTATGTGGCTGGTGGCTTGGAAGATGGTGACTGCTGTAGAGTCAGGCCAGCTGGTGCATGATAACGAGCCAGCACACCTTCTGCTTTTATGACTTGGTATGCCACCACTGTGTCTTAATACTGCTAAATGCTGCTTGTGTGTAACTGAAGCTTTAGTTGTAAGATTAGCAACGCCATTCCTAGAATATCATTTGATATAATCAGGATACATAGCATAATATTTCTTCGGTTGGTTTTCATCCCGTTCAATTGCCAGTCCCAGGATAAACTCGTTTATCAGCTCCTATGCACTTGCTGCCCTGCCCAAATGTGCAGGAATTTGCTAAGCATCTCTGCCATGGTCACATGAAATCCTTTACACCTGTGTCATTGTGTAGTACCACAAATTCTCTTGCTGATTTATTTCCATATATATATTTTTAAATATTCCTATTAGCTTGAGCATTCTTCTTAAGAAGTTTTTCATATTCTGTTTTTCATCCTCTTAGTGTCTGCCTTACGTTTCATCTGTCATGTTTTGTGAAATTTCCTGATTTCTGTATTTGTACAAGCTTTACATTCTTTAAATGCTGGTCTCTCTCTTTTCCCTTTCTTCAAGAAAAAACACTCATTAGAAAATTTCAAAGCTGATACAGCTCCAAGAAACATTTTGCTCTGCTAAAAATAGTTCTGTTAGAAGCCATACAAGAAATTTGAAAAGGATTTCTGATGTCTATGAGTCTGCAGCCTGTACCTATTCTGAGAAAACATTACCTACAGCTCTTCTAGAGTGACTCTGGTAATTAAAGAGCAGAGTCATCCAAGTTCTGCTAAGACTTTCTTCAGGTTAGGCAAGCCATGGTTCAGTGTATAATAGTGTCAATTTATCAAGTATCTAGATACACTCTTGTAAATGTTCCTTTTAGGGTAGTCTTCAGAGATTCAACATCTCATTTTTATTTCAATCCGGTTGGACAAGAAGCAACTCATGCATAATAACTACCAGTTTCATAAAACTAATGAATTCATACTGCTTGTAAATAATAATTGCGTATCAAATTGAAAAAATGCAGCAGGAGGTTAACAACTTGTAAAAGCACTGACTATATTCCTGAAAGAGATATAATTTGGTTTTATCAGCAACATTTTCAAATGACTTCTAATTCTACTCCTTTCAGACGAGATAGCAAAATAAAGGCTAAAAACAAAGTTGTTCACAACTACTTTTCAGTTAAAAAAAATAATTTTTTTTTAAGCTTTGGGTACTTCTAGGATTGCTGGGATTAGAAGCGTAAGAATAAAATATCTAGTAATTACTCCACTTACATGATCTCTGCCAATGAGAGTAAATAGATTTCTCTTGAACATATCCTTCATTCAGCTGCTTTATTTTGTTGCTTTTGATGATATTCAGAGTGAAGTAGATGAGAAGGAAACAAAGAGAAATGGAAATCAATAGAGTGAAGTAAGACTTGCATATAAAGGTTAATACTATTTTGAGATATAGGTTTCATCTTGGCTTGATTTCAAAGTAATGATCTCTATGATGTACTGAAATAAATAATCTAAAGTCACATTCGTGCACACATGAAGTCCCTAATTATGATTATCATAATTTATCTGGCTTATCTGATTGATTTGGACGTTGGTCAGTTCCCATGATAAAGGAAAAAAAAACTCATTTGTGGCTACTTCTATGTTCATTTTGTGCCTGTAGCAATTTAGTGCTTTCTGGAGCAATCCTCAAACTCTTGTATGTAATTATCCAAACACTTGGCTAACTTTATCATCTGAAAAAGTGACACAGGTTAGTACAAATGGTCTCTCTCTTCTGAGGATATGAGACAAACTATAAATTGAAAGTTGGACTATGAAATTGCATTTTTCTTTTAAAGTAACCAGAAATGTGAGATGTTAAAATTCATATAATCATTATATTTAATTTTAAATCCAATAAATAATTATAAATAAATACATTTTTAGAAAAATGCTGCCATTGATAAGTGATCCAGAATAACAAGTTATAATTTTAACATTTCTGAAGTTTAAATTTGATGAAAAAATTAAGAGAAAAACATTTCACTTGAATTTCATCTTGAAATCTGATTGTTCTGCATACATATTAATATGAAAATCTAACATCTTCAATTTTGTTTTTCTTTTTTGTCATGAAAAACCTACTTTAGACATTATTTTATAGGAAGATTTGGGTACTTTTCCACTCAGAAAAAACATAATCTTGCGCCTACAGATAAGCAGCTTCCCACATAAATAATTTCATCTCATAAAATGAGAGACAAAGTTGAAAACCCTGTATTCTTATCCTATAGTCTAGTAGAAATGCTATTGTATCCTAGTAAATGGTTAAATAAAAGTAAATGACTTCATCTAAGGACTTCTGAAATTAAGAGCTTTCATCAGATTCCTCCCCTGCCACTTCATGATGACTTGGAAACATAAAATGCTTTTTCCACACAGTAAAACCAGTGGGTCAGTGTCATCTACTTGCTGGGAAAAGTCCTTAAAAGAAGGCCAGAATGATCATTGTAGATTATTATTATTTTTTAATAATATGTATTTTTCTGAAAAGGAAAATGACAAAGTTTGAAAGTAATTAGATGATAATGATCAGACATAGAGCGTTTTCTTCTTTAAAGGATATTAATATCACCATTTCATTATTAGGGAAAAATGTGGTGATTTACTGAAGGTTATTCTGAAAGTTAGTGATAGTCTTACAAAGGGAATGCAAGCTGTGCAGCCTGCATGAATCACAATGAGTAAGGGAAAAGCAACAGTAATTTGGAGTATCTCATCATTTCTGTTTTTCTTTCAGCCTTACATGTGTTATTAGAAATACTACATACAAATCTGATGCCCTTCCCAGTGGAGTTTAAACTCTTAGAATAGGATAATGCAACTGAAAGCAGTCAGCCCCTTTGGTATTTTTTGTCAGTTCCTCAGGTATCTTTTTAGAAAGATTGAGGCATAAACTGGCACATGATACTCTCCTTCCTAGGAGGACTTCACCTAGGAGAGTATCATGATGAAAACATGATATGTTTTTCCTTTAGACAGAAAGTGACAGGACAATGCTGCCTTATTTCTAGGAATGTCTGAGTTTGAATTTTTGTTTGACGACCAAATCAATACAATCCTTTTTGTTAGACTAAGTTAACATACTCCTTGAGAAAGTGCTATTGCGTTTTGAGATGAGTCCTCAGAAATGCACAATCAAGGAAACACACCTACTGTGGAAATCAGCAATGAATGCAGGGAACAGATACTTTTGAAGTTCCAGAGGTATTTTAAACAAACTAGCATCAGAAAAAAGAATTCCTTGGAAACTCAAGAGTGGACAAGAACCCATCTTAAAAGTCGTGTCTATGTAAATCCTGCCTACAGGCATCTGGATTTCTAAGGCAAGAGAGGACAAGATTTTCCAGTAGGATGAAATGACGACTCTAATAGGTCCTTGGACAGGGAAATTAACACCATGAATAAATTTGAGAGAAGCATCTAGAATGAGAAGATAAGGGGGAATAAAATGGATTATGTATGCTAATTAACTTGCTTTCCTACCTTAACATTTTTATCCGCTATCTCTGCATTTGCAATTCCTGAAACCGCTGAATATTTACCTGGATGGGCTAATCCTGAAAGTATAGACAAGATTCACCAGAGGAGAGGCTGTCTTTTGTGTCCACTTATATAAAAGCATTTTCTTCCTGCCACTGTTCTCCCTCTCCCCACCAATATCTGCTGCTCTGGAAGCTTTGTGTGCATTTCAGGGCTGCTCACTTTGTTTTGCCTACTTCACATGGTCAGGATATGACTGCTGCATACATGCAAATCCTTTCCATGTTTTCTGCAAAGAATGTAGTCAGGTAATGGGTACTCAGTTTTACTAGCACTGGTCTGCAGGATTGCTGTCAGCTGGGTCAGAAGCAATTGGGCCAGTCTTTGTGTTACAGTGGACTATAGCAGAGGAGCCAAAGAGAGCTTCTAATTAATAACCGTAGAAAAGGTTGATCTTTGGCCAGTGTCAAGGCCATACCTCAAATATAAACCTGCAATACTAAGGTGATCTTGAGAAGTTGTTTCTGTAGTAAAATAAAGCAACCTTTTGTTACTGATTCTTTGAAATAGACTTGGGAAAAGCATAGTTAGAGGTGGAAGGGTTCTGGCTGACAGAGCTATGCAGAGGATTTGTATATTTTGGGTCCATGAATATCAATGTTAGTAGGACAGCTCTATCCAAATCTCACAGGGTTGAGCATGATCTTGATCTATGGTGTATTAATACAACAGCTCTAAGGCAGGACAACAGTGGTATTGTAGAGAGGTGAATTAAGGCAGTGTAAGGAAAGCTATGTAGCTTGTTATATTCTGATCCAAAATTAAGAATACTCTGCATGACTTTTGTGTCTAGCTAATTGGTGATAATCAACAAGCCATGAACAACAGCAGTGTCTGCTTACAGTGCGTGAGTGCATGTGCTCATCTGCAATTCCTGTAACTGGGGTGCTAGCCTTCTGATGCCTTGCAGCTAAGAATTTATGATACCATATGAAATCTAATGAAGTTCCTTCATGACAGAGAGGTGATTGCTCTTACAAAAAATGTAGGTGCTAATGTAACACCAGAGTTTGCTTGAAATGTATCAGGCTAGTGTTATGGCATGTGTCTGTATCATACAGATACATAAAGACAGGGCATGCACCAGGATGTGCAATTTCTGGAAATATTTCATTAAAATGTGACTGTCCTTCATAGTATTCTGTATCTATTGGCAGACTGATGTGAAATCAGGTGGGAATATTACTGGGTCCTGTGGCAATAGTAAAAAGAAGGAACAGCTAAGGGACTCATCAGTAATGACTATGATGAGCTAAAATAGAAGCTCAGGCTTTGGGGATTAAAGATACCAAAGCTATTGAGTTATTACTGAACTATGTCTTGAAAAACTGAGGGATCATCTTTCATTTATGTTAAAACACTGTTTACATTATACTCTAAGATGTTGTGCAGTGTGACTGTAAAGTAGAAAATAACTCATAAAACATTAATTCTAAAATATACATTTCTGTTACTTGGGTAAAGAAAAAAATCTGGTTATTCAGGAAGTGGAAAGTGGGGTGAAAATATAACTTACACAATGAGAGCTAATGACTGAAGTTATTCAATGGACTGATTTTTATGACTCAGTAATAAACCTTTTAAAGCAGAGGTTTATAGTACAAGTTCTGATGCTATCTTAAACACCATAAGAAGTCCTTTACTGGTACCAAACTTCTGGGATTTCTTTCTTTCTTTATTAAATAGCTACGCCTTTGGAAAAGAAACAGTACAGGTTATTAGAAGTACTGCAGCTGAGGAAAGGTAGCTTTTTTCTGTACTATTATAGGCATCAATTCTAAAAATTACTAAGTTTATAGCAACATACTGTAAATAACTATAATAAAAATTTTGATTTAGTTAAAACTTCAGTTAAAACTTTTGAAGTGAGTTATGCTTAAAAAAAAAAACAAAAAAAACCTTCTGCTAATTATTGATTTTTGCCTTCTTATGTTGTAATGCTATAAGGTGATGGAAAGTACCACAATAATAGCGGGGACAGCAAAGTGTTTGGCTGCAGCAAATGAGGACACAGAAATGAAGGAAAGGAGCTGCTTACCTTTGGAAGGCCTCAGGTAAGCAGGGATCTCCAGCAAGAGATGCTCTTACTTCTACTGCCAATCCTTAATGGAGGTCTGGAAGAGGTGGCTCCTGGCTCCATCCCTTCCAGTCACTGCTTGCACCTGAGCTCCCATGGGTCAGCCTTGCTTAAACAGTATAAACAGGAGGAGGTATGTCTGTTTACAAGGTGGACAGCATTAGGAAAAGGGGATTGGTTTTAAACTAAGAGAGGGGAAGTTTAGGCTGGATATTAGGAGGAGGTTTTTCACACAGAGGGTGGTGAGGCACTGGAACAGGTTGCCCAAGGAGGCTGTGGATGCCCCATCCCTGCAGGCATTCAAGGCCAGGCTGGATGTGGCTCTGGGCAGCCTGGTCTGCTGGTTGGTGACCCTACACATAGCAGGGGTTGGATCTGGATGAGCATTGCGGTCCTTTTCAACCCAGGCCATTCTATGATTCTTTGAATATTCTCTTTGCTAGTTCTCTCTATGGGGAACAGGGTAAAGAATTGGAAAAGTAACTGTATAAAGAACTCGTGTGTTGAGATAAAGACAGCACAGCAAATAAAGCAAAAGCTGTGTGTGCAAGCAGACCAAAGCCAGGAATTCAGTTGCACTTTTCCGTTGGAAGGCAGATGTCTAGCCTCACCCAGGAGAACAGGATTCATCGTGCAGTGTTTTTCTGGAATGACAAATGCTGACATCCTAAATGTTCCCCCTCCTCCTCCTTTACCCCTGCTTTTATTGCTGAATACAATGCCATATGGTATGGGACATCCCTATGGCCTGTCTGGGTCAGCTGTCCTGTCTGTGTTCCCTCCCAACTCCTCGCGGACTTCATCCCCTCATTGGAAGGGCAGCACAAGCAGCAGAAACATTCTTGGGTCTGTACAGCACTGCTCAGCAACAACTATAACATCAGTGTGCTGTCACCACAATTTTGATCAAAAATCCAAAACATGTCATGGCATGAACCTCTACAAAGAAAATTAACTTTATCCCTGCCAAAACCATGATGTGGTTAATTAGGTGAAGAGCAGGCATTAAAATTTTGGTTTTATCTCCTGGAATGTCAGTTTATATTGCAGAATATATTGAGGATTTCCGCAAGTATAGATGACTTGTTACAAATTGAAATAAGGAACTGAAAATTTCTACTGCTTTTAAGGACTGATCCAAGATGAGGGGCACTCTAGAAAGAAGTATTCATAAATTGAAGAACACATTCAACTAGTTTGTAACAAAAAATAATGTAGTGGATTCACTCAGCTGTCGAAAATGTATTCCATTATGTATTGATCACCACATGTTTGGCTCCTGTTTTTTTAATACTATTTTTATACCTTTTTACAAAGAAGGCTAGTCCATTGTTTCATAACACTGTGTAGAGAAGATTTATATATGGTTATAAAGTTGGCTGTGGAAATCATATCACTTGAAATGTTTTTTCAGAGGAAAATCACATCAGGCTGGCAAACCTGTCTGCACTGGCTGATGAAGAATGAGGGCTTTATTTTGGGCTCTCTATTAAACTAAAATTTATATTATTATTGCTGCTTAGATGATAATTCTGGGTCACCACTGAACTATTCCTTCTAGCAGAACTCCCAAGAGTACTTTATTTCTTGTAGTATTAAACAAGCAGGAGCCAAGTGAATTTTAAATCTGTAGGGTGTCAAAAATGAGAAACTAGATGAAGTTTTGGATGCAGATGCAAGGGAAAATAGTCACACATTTTAAAAATTTGAGAGCATTACATTCTCAAATATACATATGATTTGTCCTAGAGCAGTAGCTAGACATATAAAAGGATCTTTACAAGTTAGACTTGAGACATGATAAAATGTAGGAGATATTATTCAAGTTAGGTTTAAGATTTTGATTGTTGACAGAACACAGGAGTTGAGGACCAGTCTTTTTTTGGTTTTTTTTTATTTGAGATTTTTACAAGGATAAGACCCACGTTCTGAGAAATAGGCTTTCTTGTCAGTTTTCATTCTCTTTCCGTTCTACTGTACAAATGTTTTCACTCTTCATGGAAAATTTAGTTTGATCACATTAGTGTTCTACTGTTCTCTAATCATAAGTAGAGTTGGCTGCTTTACAGTTTGGTGAAATTCAAACAATTATATTCCGTAAATTGTGCGTGTTAGTGGAAAGCCAAAAGCAAAGCAGCTCAGGGCAATGAAAAGCATAACAAACTGGGAATTTATACCACTTCTAGCTAGCAAAGCAGAATTTGCTCTCAGGTTTGTTTCACAGGAAAAAAAAAAAAAAAAAGAGTAAAATAGCACATTTGGCTGATGGTAAAATGATTTTTACCATTTTCGGAAGACAAACACCCTTCACTTTGTTACTGAAAACTGGCAGATCAACTGAAGACTAATTTCATTTTGAAATAAATATTTTGCATCACAGTGAAACCATGCTGCTAATATTAGCCAAGCTGGCAAATAAACAGGAACTCCTTGTTTCATTGTTTTTACTTTTGTATTCCATCAATGGATGGTAAAGTACTGGAAATGAGCCAAAATCAAGGACTAATTTCCATTTAGTGGTATAATGAAGTAACAAACATGCTTTGATTCAGATTAAAAGCTTTTTCCCCTCCAAACTAAAAGCACTTCTATATCTGTCTGTAGCTTCAATGTTTTCACAAAGATAGCTGGTAGCTGCAATATTGTGTTAAAACAAAACAAATAAACAAATGCCAAAAAGATAAATTTAGCACTCACTGCTTCCTGAAGCAGCCAATCTTTAGTGCTTAGAATCTTCAGAATGCATAGCTAAGCAAAACGAAATCCTCCATTCAGATCAGACACAAATCTTGGCCTTGATTTGTTCCACAACCAAGATTAAACCAATATAAATAAGGGCACTTTCTGCAATCTCTATCCTCATCTCTACTGTTCCCTTTACTACTCATGCACAACTACTTGCAGTGTTTGCTGCACGGTATTACATAGGACCTATCCAATAGTCAAATTAACATTGTGTTCAATGTGGAAAGTGCAAAGTACATAGAAGAAGCTTTTCTCCTTAAGTCTTAAAAGCAGTGGGCTAAATCCTGCACCCGGTGACCTCGCGTGAGCAGTGTTCATACGGTGTCCCCAAGAATAACTCAGTTATGTCTTTGATCAGGACCAAAGAGTGAATTAATTGGAAGAATGAAATAAGTCTTGGTAAGACTCGAGGATCAGTTAATATTTATGTAATACTATATCTGAGGCTATTATAAGTTGCAGATTTTAACACCTAAGTTTCAAATTTTAAGAAAGGAATCCTTGAAAGTGTTTAAAATCTTCACAAATTAAAGCATCTAATCCTGGATCTTTCAAATTCATAATGGCTTCTTTAATCTAATCTTTTTCAACAGCTAATTCTAAAGCAGCAATTAAATTCTTAGATCAACTTCAGTCCTTAGCTAAATGCCAGAACTGCTTACAAACAACTCATCCGTATAGTGCTATATTAAAGATTCACATTGAGTATTACGACAGTGTTCTGAAAACTGTTTTTGTTTGTTTGATCATTGTTTATATCTATCTTTATATATATATTTATCTTTATATATCAATCTTTATATATATATAGATAGATAGATGGAATGTGTATTCATCAGTTATGTTTGTATCACTATACAACTTCATTGGGCTTCTGGAAAAGCTAGATACTTGCTCTTAGCCATACTTCAGCCTCCAGAGTTCACTGAAGACATGGATTAATGATTTATCTATGAGCTCTAAACTACCTTAAAGGGTAATTTTCTTCTATTCTTTCCCAGTAGTAAACTTCGAATGATTTTACTTTTGCAGAATGGAAAATAATATTGAGAATCTGTGAAAGTTTCCTGAAACATAAGATTTTTTGCTCTTAATTCTAACTAAACTGGAAGAAACTGAAGGATTTCTAAACACTGTTGAAGATATGGGATAGGGGAATCAACTTTTTGAAAGGGTAGATAACTGCAGGACAAGGGGAAATGGTTTTAAGTTGAGGGAGGAAAGATTTAGGTTGAATGTCAGAGGGAAATTCTTTACAGAGAGAGTGGTGAGGTGATGGAACAGCTGCCCAGAGAGGCTGTGGATGCCCTGTCCATCCCTGGAGGTGTTCAAGGCCAGGTTGGATGGGGCCCTGGGCAGCCTGGTCTGGTATTAAATGTGGTGGTTGGTGGCCCTGCGTGTGGCAGGGGGTTGGAGATTGATCATTCTTGAGGTCCCTTCCAACCCTGGTCATTCTGTGATTCTGTGATATGCTGGAGGTGATCCAATGTAGAAATCCAGAAGAACTCAACTGCTATGCCAGAAAAAAAGTGAATAAAGCAGAGATAAGCACTGACAATTTTTAGAAAATGTGGCCAAGTTGTATTTTCTGCCTTAAGATCTTTGAGATAAAGCTGGCACTCACTAGACAGAACAGAAAGCTCAGCTGGATGGTAAACAGTTCAAGTACTGAACTGTGGTGTAGAACATACTAATTTCACTTACATTTGCCTGTGAATGACAGAAACTGTAAGAGATAAAGTATGCCTATCCAACAGCCTGTTACCTGCTCAAAATTATGTTGATGTCAAAGCATTTTTACTAATGGACTTGCAGGAAAATTGCACCTACTGTACTCAGGTTTTATTTTATTTTGCTAACATAGTCTGTTTAGTCATACTTAGCTTCCTCGGAAGCCATCTGAACAAATCACTGCTGAAGGGAGTAGGAGTATATGGAGGAGTTCTTGTTATCATCTGTGTTTGCTGATGATGGGAATGACAGGCATTTGTGTACACTGGATTAATTCATGTTGATTTGACAGGTAGCAGTGGGACGAAGTGTGGCTACACGCCATTTTCCCGTTTCATTGAGTCATGTTCTTATTTTTTTTCTTTCACTTTTGATGAAATATAAACAAACTGTACATTAGTTACCTGTGCACCGCCAGTGTATTTGTAATATAAATTCTCTGTAGTACAAGACCTCCTTCTACCAGAGATTGCCAGGGCTTTATTTGTGTGCATACATGTATCTGAAGAGGAAGAGGATGCACTTGTTATCATGTACTGTTCTTTTAAAAAGTACAAACCTGGCAAGTAATTTATCATACTGCTTGACAGCTATGCCTCTGCAGACCGCAGGGTGCACCCAAGCTGAGGTCTTTTCATGTCCTGCTCTGCTCCTCAGATTCTCATCTATTTCTTGAAAGTGCTGTGGGTTTCTGCTCTTAAATGCTAAAAAAAATAAAAAAAATAAAAATAAAAATCAAGCAGAAATTAACATTGTGTTTTCTCTGTCGCTCTGTATTAGCTTCCTCAGGAGAGCTTGTTCATGGGATCCTGAGATGCACTGACAAATAATGAATGATGATAAATTTATTATTCAGGGTATATCCATTTGGGCTCAGAAGCTGTAGATGATGCCCCTTATCAATCACCACCTTGTTTTGCAATAATAGAGCACTGAAACATGATAAAATTGTGAAATGAGTTCTGTGAATTTATACAGCCCAGATTTCCTCATAACCTTAATACTTAAAGGGGTTATCACTTGTATCTGGAGTGCACTGCATTCTGCTTTGAATATTGACGTAACTTTCTGAGGTGATGGGCAATAGAGCTGAGTGGAAAATAGAGATATTTATTCTTAAGAAGAATTGTTTCAGATTGTTTCTCTTTTTTATTAAAAAGTCACAACGTCTTCCAAGGTGATTCCTCATATAGTAACAACTACGGATGTGGAATTTTTCAGCTTACAGGAAATACCTCAGGTGAATTGCAATGCCCTGTGCCCTACACTGCAGGGCCACTGGGCTGTCTGAGAGCATCACTAACCAATTAGCCCAGGAGGTGGACATCTAAAGCAAGATGGCAGCAAGGGCTCACTTTGGATATTTCTCACTAAGACACTGTTCAGCTGACTTGCTTGGAAATAACTGCTAAAGGCTACTCAGTCATGAGCTCTGCAATCCAGTTAATTAATACTTGTCAGAAGAACTTTACCCTGGATGCTTAATGTCAGGTTATTCTGACCTTTACAATAACACTTGCAGCTTAGATAACTACTTAATAGCACCCTGTCTCCTGACTGCTGACTTTCAGGAATAGGCACAGCGAGCTTCTGATACGCTTTTTTTTGTTCAAGGCAGTCACCCTCTGTCCTGCTTTTACTTAAAGTATTTCATGTAGCCACAGTGCAGACATATATGGCTGTTTTCATGTTGCCCCTGTCCTTTTGCAAATAGTCAATTGTATTTTGCAAGCTCTACTGTGTACTTAAAATTTCACTGTCTTCCTTTAAACAAGTTTTCTGGCTGAAGTGATTTTTCTTGCTCATCGCAATATTTTCCCACTATAGCACATTATATTTCTAATTCAAACTAGTCCACTAAACATGCATTTAATAAGATCTACGTTTTCTACTTTGCTCTTAGCTTTTAATACAAGCCATTCTGAGGATGTAGACATGTGGTTTGGGTTTCAGAGATGACTGTCCACAGAGCTCCCCTCTACCTTTTCTCAGACAGTGATGTTGCACAGTCAGGTAGCGGATAAGCAGAAGAAGCAGCAGCAAAGAGCTCCTTCAGCAACTCACATGTAAAAAAGCTGCCATAAAAATGGGGCTATCAAGCTTACCAGGTTAGTATCTACAACTACTTGGTCATTCTGCTCTGAAATTCACCATTGGTATCTGCACAGGCTTCTATGCAGACTTTCTCTCCGGGCTTCCTTACCTTTTGTTTGTGGTCAGGTTCCATTTTGGGATTAACTAGCCGAAATGGAAATGCCTGGGGGGTTTCTGAAAATCTTCAGGCCACTTTTGCAGCACCATTCTGCCACTTCTGCTTGGAGTAGTGGGAGTGGGAAACAGCAGGAGCTCTGTCTTTCCAAACATTCTACAAAACAAGTTGAGCATGAGGCACTTGGTTTCTAGCACAGGGAAGCTGGCAGCTGGCAAGAGGTCTGACGATACTGCCTTAACATTTTGAAATCCCCCCAAACTGGTTACCACGATTTCATCTCTGTTGAATCAGTTTTACCAGGGGAAACCTCTTCTGTCAGAAGATTTTCCACCTGACCTCATGATCAGAGCAGCAAAAACAGCACAAGTTGCAGTGACCTTTGAAAAAGTCATTGACTAAATGCTCATTTTCCACCTTAGCATATAGAAGATTGAGAGCATGTTTCAAGAGCAGAATGATACCCAAGTGCTTAATTGTCTTTCAATTTTATTTTTCCCTCAAAATGTCCTGAACTGAATGTCTGGTTCTGATGCTGCACACCTGAAATTGTTTTTTGGAAAATTCTCCCACACGCAGCTTGTACAAAGTTGCACTGAATTTTAAAGATTTAGAAGTTCTCTCTTTTTGCTTACAGCACTTTGAAATGCATGAATTACAATAGCTGAGAGAAATCATTTTATCCTTATTTAGATGTATGCATTACACTAAAATCACCCTCTTCAAATACTTTCTGATTTTCCCAGAGGCACATCTGACACTGTGCATCAAAAAATGAGGACTTTCTGCAGTGGTATCATAGCTATCTGCCTGCACAACTAACCAAACAATATTTTTTTCCAAATATAGAGATATTTATAAGGATCAGTGCTGTAAAAGCCTGCTTTATTAATAAACAGGTAGAGTTTTAGCTAGAAAGAAGTTATAAGTGTTGACATTTTACAATTTCAGAAGAAATGGTAATTGCTTCTGAAAAAAAAAAAAAGAGATAGCAGAAAATAAGAACATTGTTATCTGAAAGAAAAAATGAGCATTGTGTTTTGCTTTTGCTATAATTTGGAGGCACACATATATGAGGAAAAATTATGAGAAACATATAGCAGAGACATTTTTGCCAGTTGTAGTTTATCTCCGCCACCCTCACCGTAAAGAAGTTCCTTTGCACATTTGTGCGGAACTTCCTATGCTGCAGTTTCCGGCCGTTTCCCCTTGTCCTATCTCCACTCACCACTGAAAAGAGTCCGGCCTCGCCATTCAGCCCCCCACACCTTAGATATTTATAGACCTGGATCAGGTCCCCTCTCAGTCTTCTTTTCTCCAGGCTGAACAGACCCAGTTCACTCAGCCTTTCCTCATAGCAGAGATGCTCCAGGCCCTTCACCATCTTTGTGGCCCTCTGCTGGACTCTTTCCAACAGATCCCTGTCTGTTTTGTGCTGGGGAGCCCAGAACTGGACGCAATACTCCAGATGAGGCCTTACCAGGGCAGACTAGAGGGTGAAGATCACTTCCCTCGACCTGCTGGCCACTTTCTTTTTAACGCACCCCAGGATGCCATTGGTCTTTTTGGCCACGAGGGCACACTGCTGGCTCATGGCCAACCTGTCATCCACCAGGACGCCCAGGTCGCTCTCTGCAGAGCTCCTCTCCAGCAGCTCATCCCCCAGCCTGTATTGGTGCATGCAATTATTCTTCCTGAGGTGTAAGACTCTACACTTGCTTTTGTTGAACCTCATCCGGTTTCTTACTGCCCAGCTCTCCAGCCTGTCCAGGTCTCGCTGAATGGCAGCACAGCCTTCAGGCGTGTCAGCCAATCCTCCCAGCCTCATATCACCAGCAAACTTGCTGAGGGTGGCCACTATCCCCTCATCAAGGTCATTGATGAAGATGTTGAACAAGACCGGACCAGCACAGACCCCTGAGAGACTGGTTTTTACTTTAAATCCACTGGTTACAGGTCTCCAGCCAGACTCTGCACCACCAACGACGACCCTCTGTGCTCTGCCAGTCAGCCAGTTCTCAACCCACCTCACTGACCACTCGTCCATCCCACACTTCCTCAGCTTTGTTATAAGGATGTCGTGGGAGACAGTATCAAATGCCTTTCTAAAATCAAGGTAGACTACATCTACCACTCTTCCCTGGAGCCTTGTGTTCTCCAAGCTAAACAATCCCAGTTCCCTCAACCTTTCCTCAAAGCACCATCTCAGTGCCCTCCTCTGGACCCGCTCCAAGTCCTTCCTGTGCTGGGGCCCCAGGCCTGGATGCAGTGCTGCAGATGGGGCCTCACAAGAGCCAAGTACAGGGGGACAGTGATCCCCCTCTCCGTGCTGGCCACCCCTTCTTAATGCAGCTCAGGATATAGTTAACCTTCCAGGCTGCAAGCATAAAATGATATGTGTGCTTATGTGCATGTTTTACGTGTGTATGTATGCTGCTACAATTCTATTTCTAAAATGATAAAAAATAAAAGTGGAGTTTATAAAGAAACTGCAAAATGATTCCATCTTCTTTATTAGAAATAATCAGCAACATATATCAATGTAATGTGTGGCAGAAATTACACAAGGGGCGAGTCTGTAATAGGCTAGTCATAAATGAAGTGCGCATTTGGTTGTTTGCTTTTTAGGGAATGGCAGAGTGCACAGATACTTTCTGTCATTTCTGTTTTCACGTTTTTTCCTGAAAGTTTTTCTGTAACACTGAGTACCTACCTTATTTAGTATTTTATTTAGGACATCTGTATGGGAACTGCTGAGTCACGGCCTGAACCTCTGATTGATCACCTGAGGTGAGCCACGAGTCAGCCAGAGGAGCACAGGTGAAGGCAATTCCTAGACCTATTTAAGAGCTGGCTACGAATGGGGAGGGATCTCTTCTGGAGACCTGCTCTGCTGGTGTTTTGTGAGTGAGCCTAGGATAGGGGTAAGCCTTCTATTTGTTCTCTTTTGTTATCATTCGTAGTCTGCTTTGCCTAACTCTCTTGCTTATTTTGTGATTATAACATCCTAATATTCTTTGATTATACAGACATCATAGCCATCGATATTGCAAATGCTTCTACTTAGTGTATATAACAAATATTGTTTACAAGAAAGATTTTTCTTATGATGTCTTGTAAGTAGTTCAGCAGATAAATGAACGATATGCTGCCACTGTTTACTGTCTTACACTCTATATTAGCTGGCAAATATTTCTATGTTGCTGCATGTTTTTCAACAACTCGTTTGTCCCTAGCACTCACACTTCTTTTGTTTGAAACGAAAATTCATCAGTATTTTTAGGGTGTTGGTGTTGGCATGTAAAAATACAATTCTGGTGGCAATTTAGAAAATATAAATTTAAGTGTTGTTCTCTACAAAAACTCATGTAGTTCTTTTCAAATCAATCTTTTTCCTCTGTGTATGCATGTATATGTATTATGTGCTTTTTTTTTCCTTTAGGTGCCCAGGTGGTTTGAGAAACTCCACAGTTTGGAAAGGCAAAAGACTCCAAAGGCAAGTACCCTCAAGTATTCCTTGTCCTTTCTAGGTTGAGCAGTTTTAAGTACTCTGTTAATACTTTTGTTGTAAAGACATGACAGTGAATTTATTTTAACTAGCTGCTCAGATGAACAGATGGGTTAACACTACTGAACGCAACCAAGATTTCTGAAACTGTATGCTATTTTATCTTTGTACATATCATACTGTTGAAACATTCATATGCTCAGACTGCCTCATATGTACCTCAACAGCTTTCTCAGGTGTATGTAACAACCCTTTGATTTTTAGCATGGATGTTTGTATAATCCCAACACTTCAAATTGGAAAACAGCAGATTCAGAAATGCATCCTGAGGTGAGTCAGGGACAACTGTATTGAATACATATCATAGCTTTTCTTTCCTTTCAAAGGACATTACAGTCTTGTTTTCCGAAGATAGCTAGTTTAAAGGAAAAACAAAATTGATAATCATGTGAGCTGGCTGCTTAAGGTTGAAGTAGTTACCTATTGATAATTAAAGACAATAAGCCTCATCCATCAAGGAAGATTGTTAAATCCTCACTGAAAGTATTATGACTTCTTCTCATTAATTTATAGGCTAAGTTTGATCCTCTGTAATCCAAATTTAGTGTAAAATCCTTAATTCTAAGCCTTGCCTGCTGAAATATCATTTCAAATGTCACCTGTTATAAACTTTCAGTAATTCTATCTATTTTAAAAGTGTTCAATGCTATTGATTTTGTTAGCCTTTCTGAAGAGTTAAGATGTGGATTTGTTAGAGGGCAATTTTACATTCATCTTTCTAAATAAATATTGTTCAATTTCTGTTTAGAAAAATAACATACTCCATTACAGCAAGAAATCCTCTAAAAAGCTCATCACAGGAATTGTGATTTTCAGGAAGAGGATCAGAAATACGCTTATTCAAGATGACAGTGTGAACAAGACCTTCTACAAATGAAAGTTTTGTGAGAGCTACAGAAACAGCTTCATCAAAAACTACTACAAGATTGAGGAACATTGCATTGCATGTGGGACAAAATCTTCTTGCATCAACTGCTAGTGACAACCCTTCATCACAGCTCTTTCTAGTGTAGTTATGTTGTTTGCTAATTTTTTTTTTATCTATTATCTCTTGAATAAGTGAAAACTTCTACACGATACAGAAAAGTAAGAATTGGGGTGGAAAACAACATTCTCATGATCACCACTACCTGAAAATGAATTTATGTGTTTTTCCAGTTAACCCTACAGGCAGCTCAGCACCATATCATTGTTCAGTCACTCCTCCCACCCAGTGAGATGGTGAAGAGAATCAGGAGAAAAATCAGACAGAACACGTGGGTTGGGATAAAATACTGTTTACTAAGACAAAAAAAAAAAAAGTATAATAGTAATATTAATGATAGCAATACATATTTCTAAAACAAATAATGCACAACAGAATTGCTCACCAATTGCTAACTGATGGGCGGTCAGTCTATGAGCACTACTTGCCCTTAGCCAGCTTCCCACTGTGGATTTTATTGTTTTTTTTTTATTATTATTTTTTTTATTTGCAGAGTGACACATGGTGTGGAATATCCCTTTGGCCAGCTGAGGTCAACTGTCCTCGTTCTGCCCCTTCCATCTCCTTGTATCTCCTCAGCCTTCCTCAGTGTCAGAAAAGTACAAGAAGCAGAAGCATTTTGGCCCCAACAACCCCAGGCAACCCTACAGCTTTGGGGAGGCAACTGGAAAGCTGCCTGATGGAAGGGGACCTTGTTGTACTGATGGACAGTGGGATGAATATGAGCCAGCAGTGTGCCCAGGTGGCCGAGAAGGCCAATGGCATCCTGGCTTGTATCAGGAATGGAGTGGTGAGCAGGACCAGGGAAGTCATCCTGCCCTGTGCTCAGCACTGGTGAGGTCTCTAAACACTACTGTGTTTAGTTCTGGGCACCTGAGTACAGAAAGGACATGGAGGTGCTTGAGCAGGTCCAGAGAAGGGCAACAAAGCTGGTGAAGGGCGTGGAGGATATGGCCTATGAGGAGAGGCTAAAGGAACTGGGGCTTTTCAGTCTGGGGAAGGGAAGGCTGAGAGTGGACCCTATTACTCTCTTCAAATACCTGAAAGGTGATGCCATGGTTTATGATTTTTCTTATCAATATTCCCCATCATAACATCACTTAAAACGTGGAATTAAAGAGTTAATACTCCAGTCCAGTGGACTGACAACTTTCCAGATATCTTCCTAGTCTTCCTCTTCTGGGCCAGTGGTCCTGCAGGTCTGCTGTTCCTCCATCACGGACACGAATTGATCTAGATAACTCCGTGACAGCTGATTGCAGCGAGAGCAGGGTTGGTCTCTTCTCAGTTGTGACAGGATGACAGGAAATGGCCTTAAATTGCACCAGGGTAAGTTTAGGTTGGATATCAGGAAAGTCTTCTTTACAGAAAAGGTTGTTAAGCACTGGAACGGGCTCCGCAGGGAGGTGGTTGAGTCACCATCCCTGGAAGTGGTTAAAAACCTTTTGGATGTGGTGCCCCAGGGACACGATTTAGTTAGGGTAATATGATCACGATGTGGTTGGACTTGATGAACTTCAAGGTCTTTTCCAACCTGAGTAATTCTATGATTCATCATCTTTACTACAGAAGTAGTAGAGAAGGTAATTTGTCTGAGACTGAATTCCTAGTATTTTAACTTATTGTCCATGTAACATAAGTAACCCAGAGGCAGATTGCTATGATATAAACATTGCAGTGGAGTATCTACATTAAAGAAAGAAACTGGTTTCTGCTGGAAGCATATTTTCCCAAGAAAACACTCCCTTTGGGTCAAGTACTGTCACAGTTATGAGCAATAGTTCCATTTACACCAAATTCTCAACTTTTTTTTTTTTTTAGAGTTGCAATGAAATGCAAGAGGCCTTGAACTGGATCAAAATTATGATGCCTAATATAATTGATTTGCAACCATTCTACTCCTGCAGGTTTCAGAATAAAGACTATGTTGCTATTCAACCACTGTTGAGAGAATACTCATTAAAAGTGAAAAGCAGGCCAAGAACTTCAATGAACTCTTTCTATTGTTTTAGTAGGTAAGTCAATCAGCTATAAGGTGTATAAACCAAAATTCTTGCTGTTTGTATAGCCTTAAGCTGTTCACCTATCCCATTAACAGCATGCAGTACGTAATTTGGCAGCCACTTTACCTCCACTGCTGCTAGTGCCTCACAAAGGACTGCAACTTTGATATTTCTTCTGTGAGAGGCAGAAATATAAGCACAAAACCTTATAGGTGACAGTAAGGGATTACTAGGTTATGGTGAAGGAAAAAACAGCATTTAAATCTCAAAGGAAGGCTCTGAGTGCCAGTGTTACGCACAACCAGCATTCTTTTCTGGTGGCAGTGCTGATTAGGAAAGAATTTGTGGTGTAATTGGTGAGGCAAAAGGGCTTCAGAAGGATAGAAACAGTTTTGATATCTTGTCGAGTAACAAGAGAATAGGATCTAGAGTAATACTTTAGCCTCTTCAGACAGTGAAAACCTGGTCAGATGCCAAAGTGTCTTAAAAGTTTATACAGATGCTAACTTCTTAATTAAAATTGCTAGCTAATGCCTATACTGATGCAGTGTTTGCTTTTGTCACCTGGAGTTTTCAAGAAACACTGGTAACTTTGCCTTGCGTGCAAGCCTAGAATTGTTTTGGCTTTTTGACAGTCCTAGCTTTTCAGAAGACAGCCAGAGCAGGACAGCAGTCATTTGTGAAACCCTGTCTAATATGTGTTTTGCACATAGGATGGAAAAGAAATAGGCTGCAGGCTGAAATCAGAGGGCAGAGTCCCATGCTTTAAGGCAGAGTAGGAAGTTAAATGCACGCATGGTTCATAATTTTCCATTGGCTTGCTCTCGATTGCTTTCTCCTCACGAGCTGGATGACTAGAATCATTCTCAGCAGGTGGTTAATTTCCTTGCATGTCGTCTATAGGTGGATTTTGTGTCTACGCCTGGGGGGCAAGGGGGGGTCTTTGTGTTCTCTAGGTAGGAGTAACTCACACTCTTGCATTCATAGTAATGCTTCAGAAGCATAGTTCTGCCTGAGGAAAGAGGGGCTTTTTGAAGAACTAACCTGAGGAGGATAGCAAAATAAATGCAGGGCAATCATTTTAATTACATATGATGGTGCACATGCCTTTCAAAGACTTCTGGATAACACCAGTGCTATCAGTCTACTCCTTCCAGTGACTTATCTTTAAATTCCAGTAATAGAAAGTGAGGCAGATACTGCAGCTTCTAAAAAAAAAAAGAATTTTATGAGCTGCTAATGTCTCATGCTCTGCATGCTGTGTGACCACACAGGTGTTTTGTGAAGAACCCTTGGGGAACGTCTGCACTGATATAGAAAGGAAGAAGTTTTCATTTCATGAATCACTAGATTGGCAGTGATCCATTACAGCTTGTCACAGATGTTATGGAGCAAAACCAAAGTACTGCCCTGAATTTTATACCCCTGTGACTGGAAAATTTGAACCCAAGGAATTTGCAAGTTGGGTGACTCCAGCTGTAATCATCCACAGCAATCTTATTAGCTATTACTGTCATTAGCATTTCTGACACTTTTTCTTAAATGACTTTGAAACTGGTTCTAGAGATTAACCCTTTAAGATTTTCCCAGTGTTAACTACTCTCTCCTGTCAGAGAGGAAGTATAATAGTTCTGAGTATCATTTATGGACTAAATGCAATATCAGGTTGCTGCACTGAAGGATTTGTGTATTAATCCCTGTACAGTGATAAAGTAGCCCTCAGATATACACTGTATACCAGATACTAAAGAGCTTGGTATTACTTTATTAGTGATAGTGTTAGCCAAGGGACGCATCTCTGCCTCTCATCTGGCTCAAGCCAGAATTCCATGAATGTTCAGTAGATACTAGTGGTGAAAACTGAGTTAGCCAAGATAATTACTACTTCTTACTCTTCCTGCCTCAGAACAGTAGAAGACTAAAGGAACATCTTTATGAAACTAAGAAAACAGCATTCTTCAAGAATGTAGAATACTGATGTGGATAAAGGAGACTTTTTTCTATATTGGCAGTCATTCTCTTTTCTGAGAGACTCATCGGTGGAAGAAATAGTTCCACAAATTCTGAGGTAACTATAATTGACTTTCTTTCACTATTATATGTGTGGCTGTTGCAAGTTTTTAGTAGGTATTCTCTTACTGTCTCCCATAATCTCTTCCCGAAGCTGTTGTCAGTCTCACATTAGTAACTTGGAATACTTCCCTGAATTTAAGGATAATGCTTTAGTAATCTATTTGCATAGCATAAGGACAGGGGGCAGCAGATGTAGTTGCTCTAAAAAACTTTTGGAAGGAAAGCAGTGGTCACAGTTCAATAATAAAGAAGGAATCCCCTTTCCAAGAATCAGGGCTTTCCAAACATTTCAAAGAAGATGATCTCCAAATTGGGGCTGTCAGACCTGAAGTAAGGTTAGGGAGCAGTAAACCTCAGAGTTCACTCCTTTTGGCCACACATGTGAATTGCTTCCACCTGTGCTCCCAGAGCTGGCCACGCTCCTTTACCAGGTGCTCTACCACTGCTGCTAATCACAACCTAACATTTCCCATACATGTGAGATGTTTGTACTATGAGTTAAACATAAAATACTCTTGTTTTAAATGAAGATAAATGAAATAAAATCATGAGTAAATTGTGTACAAAAAATACTCGGCACTGAACTTGGCACTTATTTACTTCAGTGTTGTAGGGTTTTCTTCAGACTGTTTCTAGCTGCCACCATTCTGCAAGCGTCATTCATTGCATGCAGCACAAGCAGAATGTTTTCTGTCTTTTCTGCGGAAAACATTTTTTGTCCCTGTGAAATTCTAAAATTTCATTTCATTACCTTGAAAGCTAAGATTTAGCATAGTGAACATCAGGCAATCAGTAGTACTTAATCTACTAGCTCAGCAGAACACCAAATTAATTCAAATTTGAGAAAAAACTCTCCATCTGTAGCAAAAGCATGTTCTCAATTACATATTGAATTAAATAAGAGGTAGGAATATTTCTGAAAGCTTGAAATTTATAGTTTCATTAGACTGAAAAATTAAACCTAAAAATGTGTAAAAATCTACATTAATCATTTAGGTTTAGCACATAAATGCAAATGGCTTGGAACTGAGCTTCATTTCAAACTGTAAGTAATAATTACCTAGTGACACCTCATGAGCTTCATTAGAACCCGGCTTTTAATAAAAGTGGGGAACACTGGGGATCTCCACAAATAAGAAGATTATGGTATTTAATCAGAACAAAATGGTAATGATAAAGCTTCATTATATAGCATTTCCAAATATGAAATCAAGGAAGATAACATGAGCGGATTAAAAATTCATTTTCAAGTATTTTATTTTATGAATTCTTTCCTTTTTGTGAACTCTTTGATTTGTATAAGTTAGTTTTGGTACTTGAAATAATCATACTCAACAATTAGTAGATGCAAAATTATTTTTGCCAAACTACTGTTTTTATACAGTCTACAACTGTTTTTAGTCTTCATCAGAATTTTAGTATTTTCTAGTCACAGTTTGAGGTTTGTATTGACCCTTTTTGTCACAAAGTTTATTTTCTGGTTCATGGCTAGTATATGTATTGTCCATAAAACTTAAGTTCATGTACAACCACACATATATGCATATGACAATTTTCAGTCTGACGATGCTAAAATATTTTTCTTTGTTTGGGGTCATGAGCAGCAGTTCAACTATGTACAGAATTTAGGAGAACAAAAGAGAAGATTAACAAATAGATTTTTCTTTTGTCCTCTTTGCTTTTTTTTTTTTTTTTTTTTTTTCCAAACTTAATCTCTTGCAATATAGCTGATTAGCAGCCTGAGTGTTAGTGAGGTAATATTTAACTTCTAACATCTGTATTTTTTTCACTTCCCTTTTTCATATATATCATATAATATCATATTGATTTTGTTGTTGTTTAGCGTGTGTTAGTACTATCATAGTCTGTATGCAAGAACTTGTTGGGAGGAAGAGGCAGTGGTAAAAATCCCACAGAATTTAATATTGAAAGTTGAAATTGAAGAAAATATACTGGAAAAAATTTCATACAGCCTATTCTAGGTTTTAGATCAAAATATCAATAATAACTATTAATTTTCATCTTGTATTCCTGCGAAGAAATAATTGTATATGGTGGTAGAGAAACAATACAGATCTCCCTTCTTTATAGGTGTTTGATCTGGTATTTAAAAAGTACAAGGGAATCATCTTACCTAAGAACAACAGAGAATTTTATCATGCATACCTATTATGAAGACAAGGGGAGTACAACTTAAACAATACTGAAGAGAGAAAGACCTTCTAATTCCACAGAACAGATTTTGGATGAGAGTGAAGTCTCTCCCACAGTTCAGGTTTAATCTCCATGTAATCCCAGTAAGCCTAATGACTAAATAATGTGTTATCCTCTTTGTTCTCACACCAGTGAAATCAGACTCTGTATTTTGCTGATGTATTTTCTACAATCACCCCTAGATCCTTCCAGAATACTGACTGTGTGCATGTCCGTGAAGGAAATGCTTGTGATAATGGCTTTGTCAGGTTGTACACAGGATGGAATCCGGATGCACTATCCTGGACATCATGCTGTACTCTGATATTTTATTTAACAGTGTTTTGTTAAAAGAGAACCAATGTATATTTGGTATTCCTAACCAGAACAAAAGCCTTAGCCCCTTCTTCATTCTTCATTTTATGCTTTTTCCATGCTATTGTAATTCGTTTTTTCATTTACAGTCTAGGAGTCTAATGTATCTCATTCCATTGCTTTGACTATTGCAATATCTCACCAGTGTACCTCTACTGTCTGTGGTGTTTATAACTAGTCCAAGTACTACCTTTCTAGACTCCTCTTCCATCTGTTCATGCTCAGATCCAAATGTTCAGTTCTTCTTATTTAGCTATATTATGACTGTACAAATCAGAAGGTTAAATAAGAAAGATCCTTAAACTGTTTGGATTTTTGTGCCCAACAATGTAGATGGGTTATACAAGTCACACTTCAGAACATGTGATTTTTGCACTTCTGAAGTTGTGATTTGAATTGACCCAAATGTCCAATTGCACGTCATTCATCCTACTGGTCTCAGCATGAAATTGATATCTGTGGAATGGATCAAAACAAAAAGGGTTTGTTGTGACCTCTTTGAAGTTTCCTATGTAATAATAATAGTAAAGGGTGATTCTTGGAGAATACTTTTGTTTTCTTGTTGGGTAGTTGGAATTTTGTGTGATTTCATATAGTTTTCTCATAAAAATCTATAATATTTAGTCTTTCTGTGATTGTGTTCAACATAAAATCCACACGTTCACAGGAATGAGAATGTATAAGTTTGTTATCTGTAAGTGCTGCCTTGATTCCTCTTCTTTACTGTGATTTTTGTTGGTTTGGGTATTCTGAAATTCCTGTTTTTCTTTTACACAGAAAAATAATTCTTTGACTGCTGATTTTAATCAATGTAATCAATTCAAGATATATTACTTTACCCAGTGCTCATTGCACCATGCAGTTGCAGCCTTAATAAAGCATTAGTGCTGCTGTTTTCCTCATTACATTTTCCTAAAGGCATTTTTGAACCCATGTATTTTCTTCACCACTGTTGATGCTTCATTACAATAAAAAAGAGCCTCATTCTTCTGTAGCTGTAGTTTTTGTTGCACGCTCTTATGTTCTTGATAACTTGTTTCTCTTTCCAAATAGCTTCAAATACTTTTCAGTCTTATTAAGTTTAATGCACCAATTTCTCAGAATTACATTATCTGTAGCAATCAAATTCTTCGTACCAGGGACTGAAAAAGTCATATTAAGGTCAAATACGTTTAGCTGTATGTTGTCTCATTAGCAAATTACTTCAGACGGTAAGATATTTTGAAGTAATACAATAGCATGTAGGTATTAGAAGTTCGTGAGCAGAGAGGACACATAGTGCTTCAAAACTTTCAATCATGTATAGAATATCTAACTATCTCAGACTATGTAACAAAACCACGTTGGTTCCAAATTACTTTTGGTTACATTGAAACCTTATCTGATTTAATAAAATGTCTACAACAAACAATCCCCACACTGGGATAGACTGGAGAAGTCTCATTTTGGCACAGAATGACTTCTCTGCCTTTATCTTTTTTGATATTACTGCGGTCTGTAGGTGAATCCAAGAATATTCATCATAATGAGAATTTGTAGGACTGTTCCTGAGGTCCTTGTCCATCATAAAAGTTTTTGCTGCTGAGAAAGCAGTACCTTCAGGCTGTTCAAACAAATACAGCTGTTCCATTTTCTAGCCATAAGCCTAGACTGAAATACAAAAAATAATATATTACTTACAACATCTGTGACATTTAGTACTAGAAGTAATAATGATGGATGTCAGAGATATTAATGATGGTCATATACAATAAAAGCTGAACTTAACGACTTTCAGTTTAGGTATAAATGTTTATTGAGTTAAAATCAAAACTTTAATTGTTAATGCATGTCAAAAAAATAGTTTATTGATATGTTTTGGAAATTACTTCTCCCTGCACATTTGAATTTAGAAGTATGAATATTCAGAAAATGTGTTTACTACACCTAAGAGCACTGTAATAATGAAAAGAAAAGCTTAATTCAGTTTAAAATGAATGCCCAACAAGTAAATCATTAAAAATGAAATATAAATTACTGCAATGTCTAATGACTCAGTTATGTTATCCAGAATGAGTATAGCTGATCCTTTGCAGTCTCTAGATGCAACTACAAGTTATTTTCAAACTCTTAGTCAGACTCTCAGCCTTCCTGAGTTTTAAGTCAGATATATTATCTAGATGAGCTCAGTTAAAAATGTTAGTTCATAGCTTTTCTTTCAGTGTCATCACCTCACAGAGTTATCACTACTTCTATTTGCCAACCTAAAAGTGCACTCAGTCATCACTAACTTCTTTAAAATTATTTGGCTTGAGAGAAAACCACCTACTATTATCTTATGCTAATGTGGAAAGTCAATACCTAGATTAAGTCAATAGATCTAAGGAGACATCAGTGGGAAAGGTGATGTGGAGTGAAGAACTGCACCGGCTTTACCCAGCACAGCTGTAGGTAAAAAAAAAATAAGTATATCAGACCGTTGTCTTATGACCCTGAGAACATTTGTATACTCTAATCTCTGTATTTAAGCGCGGTAATGTAAGCAGGAACAAGAGATGCCCCTCAATTAATTAAGAGATTAATTAAATGATGCATTAATAAACTATTTTCATAAGGTTCATTCAGGCTTTGCCTGAAATATAGTGGTAAAAAAAAAAAAAAAAAAAGTAATAAAAGTCAGTTGAATGTGATCCCTTTGGATGGCCTGCACATCTGATCAAAACGATACAGCTATTTTGGGTGACTGCTGGAGAAGGTACACATGCACAGCTTTGATGCTTGAAATTAATAACAGTTCACAGATGATTTAGACAGGAATTGAGATTGCAATGACTTCTCTCAGACCACAACAATAATGTAAATCCGTTGAAGCTCTGGGATAGGAAATATTGTTCTATGGAATATGTAGCAAAATGTAGTGTTTATGTCTCTTTAATAGTAAATCTCAAAGTTAAGAAATTGTGGACTAAATTTATACTGTTTTGTGTGTGTGTGTGAATGATTTTTGAAGCTCATTTAACAATATCAATTTAACTGATGTTGCAATCATATTTCTCAGAGCAGCAATATATTGCAGGGGTAAAATTCACTCAGGATTGAGTCTCACGTGAGTTCTGATGAAGTGAAAGAGTGGTAATTCAGAAGAATAAAAGGTTTAAATCTTCTCTGATTTAGGCTCTGATTTAGGCTTTACCCAGCACAGCTATAGCCAAAAGCAATGTATGTCATGCCATTGTATTACGACCCCAAACACTAGGCTTTCATTTAGGCTTAAAAGAAATTTACTCTACATTGGAAGCAATTTTGGAAATATTTAGTTGTAAGTTTTCAAACGGTTAAAATTACAAGCAGTCAAATATCACCGGTTTTATTGGAATTATCACTGAGATTTAATCAGTACATTATTATCGTTCTTTATCTCAATACCTGTGGCGATTGAATTCTAACAGCTGCACAAAGTGTTTAAAAAGATGAAAGCTCTTGTGATTCATTGTTTCTAGAACCACACTTAGCATAATAAATATGTAAATATTGGACAGTTTTTCAATACATCTGCCTTTATTTGATATTGCCAAAAATAATAAGGTAAATTAAAGATCAGTTTAAATGTACATAACAGAAAACAAGCAAGCCATAATGCTTTTGTTTGGAAAAGGAGTTGCAATTAAAAAGAGGCAGCTGTTATGGAAACCTTAACATTTAATAGGGGGATCTATAAATAATGATTTATAGTGAGAGAATGCAATTTCTTGAAATGGATCAAGCCTGAATTAAACCTGCTCCTAATGCGTATGAGTTTTTTATATAGCTCTATGTGATCTGCAAAATGTCACTTAAATGATAGCCAGGAATATAATTTATACTTCCCATGAGAAAACTGAAACAAAGTTAAAGCTACAGAGAATATAAAGCACACTGCACCTTCCAGTCATCTACTCCACCTTGTAACATCTCTACAAAGGCCCTTTTTACTGCAGTTCTTATTTTTTCTTAATACTAGCATTGGACATTTCATGGTATCTCTGGGGTCTTTGAGGTTCGTGGGATCATATATCTAAGGAGAAGTTTTCTACCACAGACTAATGGTAAAAAAGAACAGGGAGCAGCATTATTTCAGAGATTATCTTCAGCGTCAGAATGTATATAAAAGTATAGAGAAATATTTATGTGGGGGAAAGCATTCAGCTTGTCTGTATAGATTTATAATGATAGCCACTCCTGTGGAGGACAGTGCTGCCTAGTTAACTGTTTTTTGATGCAAAGGCAGCAATGAAGACATTAATTTTCCTTACACACAAGTTATGTGAGGGCAAATCATACAGACAGTTCATCAGCATTGTCGGGCAGCAAATGAAAGTTGAATTGTCAGTGGAATAACCTGGGTGAGTCTTGGACAATAACATCCTAGCTTCTTTGTGAAACTCAAGAAGCAGAACTCAGGACAGTTTTTTTACCTCCTAATGCATCCAGCATCTTGTCATGTGGCTTCAGTTCTGGAGTGTCCGTGATCAGAAGTCTGTATCACCTCCCTGGTTCTTCTTTGCTAGAAAGGGAAGGGTATTCAGCAGTTCTGCAGAGATTATTCTCTTTACGTATGCTTCTGCCAATAGCAGAAGTGATTGGGATGGTGCCTGGAGCTTCTTCTGGTACTGATGGCTTCATGCAAGATAAGCATTAATGCTAAGATACACAAGTAAGAATATAGCCATTCTATGGACAGGTACTGTTTTAATCAAAACCAAACTGGATGTTTTCACTGCTAGTTGCCTGTATCAAAATCTGCTTCAACAAGGTTACAGTGGGGTATCTCTGTGCTGATAGCAATACAGTATTGCCACTCATGCTAGAGGTGGGAGCACAAAGCACATTTTCTCAGAGCTAGTAGCAATTCAGAAACTGAGAAAGCACAGAAAATAACCCCAAATTACGTTAAGAAATTAAAAAGATTAAAAAACTGGAAATAAGTACAAAAACAACAACAAAAACCCAACCAGAAATGAAAAACAGGAACAAACTTTTGAGTAACATGCTCACTTACCCAGTCCATTCTGATAGCCTATTAGTCCTATAAATCAACGGTGCAGATGGAGGGAAACACATTTTTAAAATTTAGTTATGCTTGGTTAGAACTATAGCGTTCCATAAAACAGATAAATCCAGAAATGTTACAGTCTTTATCCTTGTAATCTGAGCTGTAAAATGATGAACATGCAAAGATGTTGTGTAACTACTACATATATTTAGGAAATTCAGACATTCAGGTGATTTGTTGACTCCTCACAGTTTTCTGCTCCAGCCTGGATTCTCCACAAGCTACAGGGGATATCTGCTCTGCAACAGAGCATCTCCTGATCTCTGTCTGGCATTCTATGCCCTTTTAAAAACGTGTTTCCACAGCAGTACCACCAACTTGGTTGATGGGTCTAGCCATGCTCTGTGGTGGATTCATTGCAGAACTGACTGGATGTGCATGTGTTCAGCACAGGGCAGCTCTGCTCTCCTCCTGCATAGGCCACCCCTGCAGACCTTCCAGCTACCAACACCTCGCCACATACACCCCAAAAATATAAGTAAAATTGCTGTGAAAAACACATTGAGAATGTCTGACTTTTGGAAAGTTTTGATTATATGGGAAATTCAATTCTCTTTCAAATTTTCGCCCCTCTTTCATACACACAGTAGGTTATCACTTGCTTTGTGGAAATGTGGAAAGCTGAAACTACAAAACCTCAATATCACTGATTAAAAACTGAATGACATAATCCAGAAGCCAGCCATATAGCTGAGCCTTTGATTTCAGAAAACGTTTATTTAATTCCTTAGCACTGCTAATTCAAATTGTCATCTTCTTCCTACCAACCAAAGTCATTCTGAAATCTAAGACTGATTAAGAAAAAGTATATCACCTCTACAAAACTTAACCTTAAAACTTCTAATTTTTGATAGCTGACTTCCAATTAGCCAATTACTTTTATTATTGTGCTCAGACTCTGAGAACCTCTAAAAATGCTGTTATAAGCATCAGTTGTTTATGATCCTGCTGTTGTTAGACACGATGCTATTTACATCTTGGCAGGTGTTTCATCTCTGGTGCCTGAGAGATACATCATATATCTCGGTTTGGAAGCTCTTCAGGAGTATTCGTAATTAGCAGTGCAGCTGTAGATCCAACCACATCCAATTTGACACCTTTGAAACAACCGTTAAGGAAAACATATCTTGGGTTTTAGTCAGCACAGTAAGTATCCTGTAAAGATTAGTAATCAGTCAGTACTGTCATATGCCAGCAGGTGAAACAAGAAGTCTCTCTGGCCTTTTCGAACATGAACTTCCAACATTAAGTTGTTACAAGATTTGCTTGCTTAGTTTTAAAGCATATAACTACAAAGCAGTCTGCTATGATGCTGAATGATCTAAGAAAATAAATAAATAAACAACAAGGTCTCAGCAAAGACATATTTAGCTTCTGCCCAATGTAAAATATACTTCATGCAGAGGGAATAAAAGAAACAAATAGGCAGAAAAAAAAAAAAAAACAAGAAGCAGATTATACTGTAGTCTTTCACAAAGACTAGCTTACTTTAAAGGAAATGCAAAACCATCAACAAGAAGAGAGAATGGAAAATGTCACGAAATGTCAGCAGCAGAATAGCCAAAGACCAAACAGAAATATTTTCTCTGGGATGAAAGTTGCATAAACTCCATGAAATTTTCCTAATTGTGTTTTAAAAGAACAAAAACAAAGCCTTAGGGAGAAAATGTCAATGCTAATAGGCAGTCAAACTGAAAGCAGCCCTATTACGACAAAATAAAAATTAAATATCTCCCAAGTAACATATAAGCACATGGTGACCCAAGTGAATAACCCAGTATATGGGTATTTAAATATAAAGAGAATATTTTTCTTAATAGGAACACAAACTAAATCTGATTTCTGTTGAAGAGGAAGGGTTTTGTGCATGATAAATAAGACCAAAAAAGAAAGTACACAGCCATGTTCATCTGGAGCCTTGTCTTTTCTGCAATCTAAGTACATTAACTTTGCAACCTGAGACCATAACTACGGTAAGGAAAATGATGCATCAGAAGTAAAAGTCAGAAAATATCAGCATAGCAGTATAATTTTACACCGAATTTTTTCAATATTCTGTGAGAAAATCTGTGACTTCATATTTTGCAAGGAACGTCACCTATTTAGAGAATCCTAAGCAACTGTAGGTGACATGGGGATATTAGGCTACTAAGTACAGTGAAGGTGATGGTTTCCTCAGGCTTACCTGCTCTTCATCTTCAGAAAGCAGAGTGAATTGTGCTCTGAAATGTAAATTATGTGGCCAAGTATCAAAATGGCCAAAAAATATTTTGTGCTTTGTTCTGTATAGAGGACATGCTTAGTGCTTTTCTTAGTATCAGGAAAAAAAAAAACATTTATCTCTTCTGCACTTACTCCTTCTTTTGCAACTGAATTCAGAAATACAGACGACATCCTGGGCTCAAGTACCTGGAAAGCAATGAAAACGGCTTTCCAAATTCCTCTTCCTAAAGCAGATTCTTGCTCTCATCTTTTATCAGATAAAACTCTTGTATGTTCAGGGATAAAATGTCCTCATTACTACCTCCTGACATTTTTGTACTTTGTACAAGGTCACAAGCTAGTAATTAGTAACCTCTGTAGTACAGATACCTGGGAATACCTTAGGGTCTTCCATCAATATATTTCATATACATTGCATAGAGTAGAGATTAGGAGAAAAAGGTATAGGTAGAAGATTTTTTGGCAGAGGAGATTTATAGCCTTGACATAAACGTAAAGTTTTTATCAAAAAGGAAAGAAACAGCTGAGATTGAAGGGAGTAAGTCTAATGTTACTTCCAGAGAAACAATGCCAGTAACACAAGGCTCTAGGCGATACGTCTAGAAGGGGAGGAGAAATGAAAGATAAAGTAAAATACAATAAGGCCTGCATCAGAAATACAGTTGAAATATATATTCAGCCTTGAGATTTACACGTACGGATGAGGGAAAGTTTTTGAGCTCTGAGGATCTTTATCAGTAGAAGGGACGAATGTTAACTGGTGCTCCAGTAATTAATGGTTAAATTACCCTTGTATAGTAGGTAGTAGGTAGCATAACTCTACAGTCTGGTAGCTCTAAATTTCACATCTAATTGTAGCAGTGGGACTTAGAACACAGGCAGAAGACATAATGCAATTACCACAGGGAGGAACAAGCAAATGAACTGAAGTCCAGCAAAAAAGTTATAGCTTTGTTGCTGTCATCTTAACTCTGTAAATAACAACTTTGAAAGCCATGAGAGCACTAGAAAACGGATTTTATGTGCATAGAAGCAAGAAATGTGAATTGTGAGGAATAATTGAGTTTGCTAAATTGTCAAGTACGTACTTGGAAAAAAAAAATCTCTTGGTCATCATTTAATGTCCTCTGCACACCTTTTTCAAGTTATTTGCATCTTTAATGCAGAAAACCACAGAATATCTCTTCAATCATACTGAATTGGTTTCTGTCAAAAAATTAGTGCAAAAATATAAATTGTAACTTGTTTAATTACTCAGCAAAATCCAGAGAGCAAAATGTAATTAATATTCCTCTTGGAATTTTAAACTTTCTAAGTTTTCTGAAGAGCTCTAAAATTTTAGTTTATCGAGTAGTATTTCTATAACATCTTGTCAATGAAGTAGCATATCTTAATTTTTTTTTTTAAACAAAATATCGATGAGTGAATCCAGTGATTTAGTAACCTTAGCTGAAAACTGCTCTTTGCAGGTGTCTTCTTCAAGGTCTATTAATAAGGTTTTATAGATTAAAGACTAGTAAGTTCCTATTCTGTGGCAATCTCACATAAATATTATGCATGATCCTCTTTTATGAATGCTTGACAAAATGTCCCTTAACCTTCCTAATATGGTCACAGCACTTAATTTTCTATGAACTTAAATGCAATCTATGTGACCATACCATCTAACCTATGTAAATGTCATCTGCCTAGTTACTTCTTCTAGGTACTATGCTTCCCCATGATTTATAGCTATATCAGGAGCATCAACCACACCATTTTCAACTATATCAAGGTTTCAACTTTATCCAAAACCTGGACATTATCTAGCTTTGTGAATTGTTTCAATAATGGAGATTCCGTAGTCACCCATGTCATCACCGTTGTCCTTTCCATTACATATAATATTCTTTTTGCTTGAGTTTTGATGTTCCATTACTTCTTGTTCTGTATACCACTGAAATGCAGGAATAAACTACTTTTTCCTTTGTCCTACATCCTTTTACTTAATAAAGTTTTCCTGATGACTTCACTGACTTTTATTTTTCGGCTACAGCATTGCCCAGTCTTGTCTCTTAAATCCTCCTTCCTGAACCTCTGACCATCTGCTAATCTTCTCTAAGCCTTGTCAAGTTGACTCCCATCTTTTTTGGACTCCAGTAATCAATGAAATTAATACCAGAGCTGTACTCATGATAATTAGAGAAGGGAGCAGGTTTTCAGTTTCTGATGCTCTATAGTTCTTAAATCCTTTTCTGCATATCTGCAAACTAGACACTTTTTTTTCCATCCTGTCTCTCCTGTCCTATTATGTATTACGTTTACAGTTTGTCATCTGTGTATTGTCCTGAGATTTAGGTGCTGTCCCTCTCACCTTGGTGCAGATTCAATTAACATTCTCTGCTCTACCATCCATGTAATTAATGAAGTCAGTGAATGGATACTTAGTACAGGCTTCTTTATGTTATAGAATCATAGAATGCCTTGGGTTGGAAGGGACCTCAAGGATCACCAAGTTCTAAATCCCCTGCCAAAGACAGGGCTGAACACTCAGAATTTTGTTATGTTAACTGCTTTCCAACTGTGGTTGTCCAACTAATTTTGCAACTACCATATAGCTGTTCAATCAGCCTCCATTTCCTGGCATTTTAAGAGAGTATTGTATAACATTATTATACATTATCATATATTATTATAATAATAATATTATTGTGTATGATATGTACTCCTTCTGCAGAATATTCAAAATCTTGCTGGAATATATATGTCCTGGTTTTCTCAGAACTAAGCATAAACCTGCTATGTTTATTTCCTTTTATCACAGAAATTACTCTGTAAACTTTTCCTTCTTTTTTCCAGGCTGATACCTTAAAACATCTTTTGCTATTATTAAAAAATATTAGGTAACTACATGCTTGAAATTTATTGTTTTAATGAAGGGTGATGTAAAACATGACACAGTTCAGCGTTCTCAGTTTCTCTATAATTTCTTAAAATTCTTCTCTACTTGTTACCAAATGTACACTTCCCTGATCTTTTTCAATCTATGAGAGTATTTTTTTGACTTGTATATCACACATCTCTACATTTCAGCCAGTAATTCTTGTATTTTGCCAATAACTGATTTCACCAGATTGAGAACATTTAGTTAAAAAGCAGTTATGGGGTGACTGTAAAGATAGTAAGAGCTGAATGATAATAAATCTAATTGAAAATTAATTACAGTAGTGAAGCACACAAGACATAGTTAATAATTTGTACTATATTTCCAGTTTGAATTTGAACCTCCAGTCATTAATCCTCTTGTTGCTATATTCCTTTTGCTAGATTAATAGCTTTGTGTGAATATATTCATATTGAAAGATCAAGTCGTCTTTCAATTTGCATTTCATCTCTGAGTAATCAAACCAAGTTTTTGGAAATGTCTATCTCCAACAGTACATTTGTATACTTTCCTATTTTTTTTTCCCACTGATTCCCATCTTTATATGTCTTAGTAAAAGATTAATTCAGTTCTGTTGAGCGTAGGGCTCAAGAAACGAGGATGGAATAAGATGTGAGATTCAGAGAAAAGTGATGATAAAAATTCAAGAGGGCAAGGTTGAAGAGGAGTAAGGCAGTAATAGTCCTCTGCTGGGACCAATAAAGAGTGTGAATTTCAGACTTTGTCTTCTGTTTATTTGCTTATTTGACTACCTAGCTAGCCTGAACTTTTTGACTGCTTAGGTAACAACTGTTCAAAAAATTTGGATTTCATGAATATCCTGAAATTTTGTGAAATAACTGTTTTATCCTTCTCAAGACATTTTTTTTTGGGAGATGAATGAGCCTGCCTGAACACTTTGTTTGGAAACATAATCCTAAAATATAATAATCTTCTATTAATGTACTCGTTGAATTAATAAAAACTTAGTAATCTTTGGTAAGCACCTAAAATATATTAAGTCAAGATGAAAGACAACTTCTACACATGGAAAATGTGCTGATATTATGATACTAATGTGATTGCTTTAATTTCTTTGTAAAATAATCCTTGTAATAAATATGCAGGTGGCTCCGAAAGTAATGCTTCATATTTATTTCCATAGAAACTACAACAGATACAAAGAGCACAATAACACAGCCTGAGAGTAAATTCTCAGCCACAAAACATTTTTTTTTCAATATAGTCACCACCATTACCAATTTGCCTGGATAAGCTGATCAAATTGCTCTTTTTTTTGTGTGATGACTGCGTATGGCCATCTGGAACGTGGCTTGTCTTTCGTGCTGCTGTCACCACTGCTGAAACGCATCACCCTCACTTCACTGTGCTCACTGTTTGGTCCCCATAAATGTTCAGCAAGCAGTGAACTTCAGTTTGTGCCATTTTTTCTGCATGGAGGAATTCAGTGACATACCTTTGTTTCATATGCACATCCATGTCAGATGTCACTTTGTCAGATTGTCCTTCTGTTCCTATCTGTCACACGGCATCAAAACGTAATGTAATATTGGTGGCAAGGTTCAGGCTCTACTGCTGTTCTACTAACACCTGGCTCTGATGTTTCAGGCCAACATAATAAAATAGGAGCCATTACATTCAGAGCATCTCTTGTACTTACAGGCACTTTGTACAGACCATATGATGGTGATTTTCATTTCAAATAGATTTAGAAAAAATATGGGCTCAAATGCAGATGAGTACATATAGGTAATTTTAATTAATTTCTTAATAATTATTTTTAATTTTTATTATTCACCAGTTTTATTGCTCATCTCTAATTTGGTAACAACTCAAGCTATCTCTACTTAAATTAACATCTCAAGTGACCTTAGCTTCAATGCAAGTGACCATATTGCAAACATAGATTTAGACATAAACAGAAATTGTATAGAATGGATCTACAGGCTGGATTGTTAATACAGAATGATTGCATCAGCCTCTCAGAATATTCAGGACTCCATTGCATTACTGTGTTAATCAGGAACATAGAACTGGCATTACTTTGCTACTAGTAGATCCCTTTTGAATTGAAAGTCCAATTTAACCTGAGGTGGAAACCTACCTCTGTACACCTATGTCTCAGTAATGCATAACTCCTGTTAAAACAAGCTGGAGTTAACCTAATAACAATAACCATGAAATGGCCAAGTACCTCAGTAATACTCCTATTGTCCCTCAATTTTTGTTTTGCATTGCATCTAGCATCATTGATCTAGCATCTTTCTTTATACAATAAAGCACATAATCAAAAAGCTAAGATAAAAGTGAAGAAAAGCAACAGAATTTCCACTTTGTGTTTTCTTTTTTTTTTTTTTTAACAAGCTTCGTCTTTGATCATTTCACATTTGATCAAAGAGTGCTTTGATGTTCTTTGAAGAAATATGGAATTATTCAAGTAAAAATATAGAATTTGATTCGCAGTTTTATCAGAAGAAAATAAGTGAAGGAGCTGGTCTGGTAATTTGTAGTAGGTTAGTAGGAGGATGTACAAATAATTGTGTGTGTGGGAGGGGGGGAATACATAAATAAAAAGGAACATAAACTAGTTATAAACAAAAGTGAAAACTGGGAAAGCAATCCAAATCTGTAACGTCACTAACTACCAATCAAACTGCAATAAAAATCTTCCTTTTAAAAGGACATACATATTTGTGAATATCAAAGTGAGAAATGTATTGCCAGTCCATGCCAATGTTTGCCACAGCTGGAACACTTTCACTGTAAGGAATACAAGGAAGAGAGGAAGAAAAGTCTAGGGAAAAAAAAAAAAAGGCTTTTAGCCATCTTCATTTTTTTTGTTTGTTTTTGTTTTTTAATGTTGCATAATAAGAGCATGTTTATTTTGATGTTTTTCATCTTTGTTATTTAGTCATTTATCTATCTATCTACTTATTCATGACTGCTCTGGAATTGGAATAACTGCCTTAGGTGAATTGGAAGGACTGCTTTTTCTGAACTCATGGAAATGAATGTCTATAAAGTCTGTAATTTTGAGTTAAGGTCTAGTATAGTATATAAGGTCTTTTTTGGCCTTAAATGGGATAATCCAGTTTTATTTTGGAGGATGGGTGATGAAGCGTAGCCTACACAATCAAGTTACATTTTCTTTATATGTTTTTGACCTCAGAAATAACCCAGTGTGATGAAGTGGCAGAGAATGTAATGCAGACAGAAAAGAGCGGACGTTGTGTTTTGTCTAGGAAGAGAGAGACTGCTGTGTATTCAAAGCATTAGATAGATATTTTTACAACATTCACCTTTGTTCTAGGATACTTATTTAATTAATACTTTAAGCAGTAAATAATAATTTGATAGTTGCTTCGTGTGGACGTGTTAAAAGCATGCACAAGCATAGCAAAGGATTTAAGAATGAAGACCGCTTGTGATTTCAGTATTAGGAATGATTCCAAAGCTCTAGGAAATGCAAAGGTAAGAAAATAAAAGAAAACCTAATGCAAAACTGTTGGTAAATAGTTAATAATCTTATATGGTAAAAATGACTAGGAGGGAACAGGCAAATTTCCACTTGACTGCAAGACTGGCAAAATCAAAAGTGGAATATGGCATACAACTTGGTATTCATATATTAAGTGTATATTTTAATCAGCTCTGGTGAATTAAGAGACTGTTATAAATATCTGAGGGGACAGGTGAATCTGAGAAATAACATATACAGAGCTTGGCCACCAGAAATTCATATCCATACTAACTTCAATGTAAATTATTAAATCATATCCTTTTCCAGAATTAAAATGTTTTTATTTGACTTGAATCATTTCTAGTCTTCAGATTATGATAGGAAACTTTGTTCCTATCCACTAAGGAGTTTTTACATTTTTTACATTTTTCTCTTATGACTCTCTGGGTAGAGCTGTGGTTTTTTTGTAGGCATGTTTTTTCATTTTCATATATTTGATCTAAAAATGCTCCAATTGATTTCTTGTTTGATTATACTTGCTAAAGAGTGAGCTTTTTTGTTGTTCTTGCTGTTTATTTGTTTTGCTCTGTAGTTTTCAGCAACAAAAAAAGCCCCAAGGCTGCCAGACTCAGGGACTGTGGACTAAACAGAACTATCAGTAGTAACCATAAAATACTAGACTCAAGTTGGAGAAAGGCAGCACACAGAACAAATAATGTGAAAATAATTGATACCTTTTTAGGGGTACTATACTGATGCATGGAAACTACTTTTTCTAGTTTTCCTTAGAAAACCATAATTAAAAAAAATTATATGTAATTTTTTCCTCTATTTTTTTTTTTTTTTTCCCCTCATAAAAAGACAGATCCACGTGACATTTCAAATGGCTAAAGAAAATTCCAATAAAATGAGAGGAGACCTTCTGGAGGGAGATTTTGCATGAGAAATTACTGATTATTGTACTAGAAGTGAAAATTATAGGAAAATACAAAACCCAAAAATTTCAACTGGAAGTACAAATGAAGTGCCATATTGTATGGGAACTGTATGAGTCACGGCCTGAACCTCTGATTGATCACCTGAGGCAAACCATGAGTCAGACAGAGGAGCACAGGTGAGGGTAATTCAGCTATGCTGCAGGAAGGGGTGGAGCCTGGCTGCACCCCTCCTAGACCTATTTGAGAGCTGGCTACTAATGGGGAAGGATCTCTTCTGGAGATCTGCTCTGCTGGTGTTTTGTGAGTGAGCCCAGGATAGGGGTAAGCCTTCTGTTTATTTTCTTCAGTTATCATAGTCTGCTTTGCCTAACTCTCTTGTTTATTTTGTGATTATAACATCCTAATATTCTTTGACTGTACACATATAAATGTGCTCTGTATCACCAGGGTTTTTTTTATGATAGTATGGAAGATATGCTTATTTTTAATATAAATTCTCTTGGAATTTACTTCCAGATACTTCAAAGGATTCAGAGTAGGCTGCAAGCCTCTGGCCTACATCATATTGACCTGAGAAAGGAGGAAAAACAACCTAGGTAGGTCCCTTCTTAAAGGGACAAATGAGAGAGAAATCCTGGTAGAAGGGAACCTGCTGCAAACCTAGAAATCGGGAATATCAAGTTTTTGCAAAATCAGTCTCTATAGTTATAGATCTAGGAAATAATTTTCTTCCCATGTTTTAAGAATGGCTTTTTCATATATTCACACATGTTTTACTGTGTTATTCTTCCAGTTACCCTTGTGTAGTAATAAAAGTCACATCCTTTGGACCTCCTAAATTGTTCTTTTCTATTCAGAAGGCCTATGCAAAAGAATAGTCTCTATGTTCCTGTTTCAATACAAATTTATTTTCTGTTTAGGAATCTGTTGCTTCTTTGATGGAGCAGAAATGTATTTTTTTTTTATTTAGTGTGAAGTGAAACTTAGAATGTGTCAGATTTGCAGTCGGATTACTACTCTTGCAGCCATATTTATACAAACAGATGCTACTGCAATTCCTGTCTTGCTGAACTTAGATATTTTATTTTTCTAAAAATGTGTCTTCAAATATGCTCACTACTTGCCTCTACTACATATGAAGCTATCTTGGTGCCACATCCCATAATTCCAGTTTCTTATTACTGCCCAGTCCAATTTATCACACATACTGAAATAACATGTGTGAGATGGAAGGTTCTTGTTGCTCTTGAGTAGTCAAAAACTAAAATTCAGTTATGCAAAATTCAGACTACATCTGATAGCTGGGTATTATGGTTTCCTCTGTTTTTAAGTAGCAAACTGTTTTGTTTATGTTTAGGTCTATAAGAACATAAACTGACCCTAGGAAATGAGGAAAGGTCCTAGTATATTCTGAATGTAGACAAACATGTTTAATCCAGCATACTATCTGTATCCATGATGCAAGTATCATTGGTGGAAACTCTGCAAAACTCATTATATCACTTGCTTTTTGAGTCACAGAGCAATCAGTAACTAAATGCTTGAAGGTGAGCCAATAGGGTAAAGAAGCAAGACTTTCTGCAGTGGGAGGAAAGCAATAGGAGCAAATAGCATGATCTTCGCCATTTTGCTTCATTGCTTTGTCTTCATTTTCATGGTGGGTAACACATGTGGAAAAGAATGAAGCTAACATCACTGGATGCTCTCAAAGAGGCTGTATGCAATCTGTACTGAAATAGGAAATGTGTGCTTATCAGACCTTTATTTTAATGAACTATGTAGGGCCAACGCATTTATTTATCATTAAGAAGCATGTAGCTCCAGCAATAAGAACATTACGTAAGACTCCAAGCATGATTAGATAAGTGCTTTAGAGCATGATATGCTGATTTTAATCGTTCAGCTAGGACGTGTAATTGATTATGTGATTCTGCTGAAGTGCAAAGTAAAATGGTCTTGCAAAAAGTGTCCTCTATGTACAAAAAGTACACAACAGATTTTTGAGATATAGGATTCCACAAAAGGTTGTGACTTCTCCTACGCAGTCTGGTATAAGGGGATTCATTGTTCCTCTGGGCAGGGTACCTAAGAGAGACGCTGCAGAGCATTTGATTACTGAATCATCTTTCCTCCTCTTCCCTTCCACTTATTATATGACTGAATGGAGAATTAACTCCAACAATCTGAGCTGATATAGTGAAAACAGAAAAGCAGTGGACTAAGAAAAGGTAACAAGTTGAGAAAAAATTGCAGATTAATTTCCCTCTGGGGTGTAAAAAGAAGTAGGGACATATCTGCAGCCTTATAATTTTCTTCCATCTCTGTTCTTATGGTATTACATTTATTTATTTTTTTTTTTTTGCTCCTTCTTGCTACCGACTGCCAGACAACTTTCAATCTGACCTTACATTACTGAGTCTCAGTAGCAGAGATTTATTGTTTATAACTAAAAGCTGCACGCTTCCTACTGAAGTGTGTACCCATAGATGAATTGCAGTAAAGTAAAAGTAATTCAAACATTTTTAATATGTGTGTAATTCGAAGTCAGAATGAGCATGATAAAATAGTGGGTCTCCTTAGTAAAGAGCACACCCAGATGGGATCACTGTCTACACTCCGTATGGTACTCAGTCCCTCTGTTCTGCATGCTGCTGTGCTCACAATGTAATCCATATGGACATTACTTAATTGGTTTCTTATTCTGGCAACATTTTCTGTCTCTGTTCATATCTTGCCATTAAACATCCACTTATTGCTGAAAGAACACATTACTGTGTGTCAGTTTCCTAGATTGTTGAAATGTGAAAGCATTGATTTCTTTGTGTATTCTTCAGCACCGTGGCTTTGCCCGTTAGCAATGAGGTAGAAAATACTTGCATAGATTTTTAGATTTGAAATTTCAGCCAATTTATGAATGCTCATATGCACACCTTAAATATTAACATACATGATTACCAATTTAAGCAGACGTGCAAGCAGCGAAACTCAGCAACCTGCAGGAAAGGCATGGAGGTACACTGTGTGGCTCTATGAGAGTTTCTGTAGCTCTGAAGAGTTTAAGGGCAGCTCTAGGATTGCTTGCATGGCAGCTGAAAATTCATAGGGGAGAGAGTTGAAGAACAAAAGAACTGTCAGCTCACTGAGGTTTCCAGTTTCGAAGGTGAATTAGCAGTGCTTGTACATTGCAATGTGTGTGATGTGAAGCCAGTGGCAAACTCACAGTCACTTATTCCAGATAATACAAATTTCTGACTTTAACACAAACTGCATCAATGTGCAAAAAACCCAGCTGTACAGCTCATTAAATATTGACACGATGTGTAGTAGTGATCCCAAAGTCATATCCAACATTTTGTTCCTAAGAGATAAGGCACAGCTCTCACAAATGTTATGCAGTTGTCTTGAGTACTGTTATTGGCTTTTGTTATTCTGTCTCTGAAAAGAGTATGGCAGACCACATAGAGCTTATGATGAAATACTATAGGAATAAATAAGGAATATATAGAAATATATGGATATAAATTGGAAAGATAAAAGATACTGAAAAAGAGAATAGGGAGAATCTACAGTAATGACTATGTAGTGAAGTTATAAAAAAATAAAGGGAAGGAAAAAGCTATTTTGATTTACCTTTTATTATAAAACAAAAGCTTGCATAAGTACAGATTTCCTAGCAAGAACAAGCAAACAAAGCCACTAAGAGTTTTCTTCCTGCTTTCCAAAACTAGTGCATAGTAATAAGGAAAGTAAGGAAAGCCTTGGGACTGGTGGCACAGTAACAGAAAAATTCAACAAATAGAGGCATGCTGAAGGACAAAGGGAGAAATCAGTATCTCTTTTTTGGGGGAAGTAAGCATCTCTTCTACACAGAACAGCTTATACAAAGGGAAATGCATGATAAAATATACATTTTATCATATCCTTTAATTTTTATTGCTGACATGACACCTGATAAACTCAAGCTGATGATTGCTTCTGGTTCAATGACAAGCTGTAGCTGTTTGTTCCTCTTGCCCTTCCCTGCTGCCTCTAAGAGTAATTTAAATGGATTACTGCTATCATCCATGTCACTATTTCTCACTGTATTTATGTTCAGGTATATTATATAAACCTATAGATTTACTAATGTATATCTGTTTTTCGGGCTCCGGATTTGTGTGTGTGGTTCATCTTGTCAGCATGCATATATCACCATTGCTACTATTGCACAGAATCTTAAAGACAGTTGAGGTTGGTAGGCAACTTTGGCAATCACCTGTCTAAATTTCTGCTCAAAGTAATCTCAGATATGTTCAGTCATTAATAAAGATACCCCCAGCAAACATCAAACCTTGAACAACAGGTCAAGGACACAGACAAGGACTCTTCTCACAATTTCTGATGTTGAACTCCTGTCTCTGTTCCTTTACTTGTTGAGACCACCAGCACTCACTTCCCACAGACAAGGAGCCCATTTTCCCAGCCTTGGCAAGAGAACCCAGGCATCCCTGCAGCCACGTAGCTGAAGAGCTACACCCACGATGTTGGGGTCAAGGTCTCAAGTGTTCTGGGGAAGTTTCTCCAGTGGCTGTTGAGGACTGTGCTGTTCAGCATGTCATCACCACTACTGAGCTGCACATACACTGTTCTTGGCAGAGTTTCTAGCCTCCATCTGTGTCCCCTTGCAAATGAACTGCTGCCTTTCTGAGCTACTTCTGTTATGTGCAATGTTATATGCAATAATCCATCATCAAACTAAATGAACTGCAAGTCTGAGCTAGCAAATTCCTGGGTATTATCTTTGTAACTCTGCAGAGGTATTTTTTCTTGCCTTGATTATAGTGTCAGAATAATTCTTTTGCTAGGCATCAGAAAAATGTACAGTTTATCCAGCAGTACCTTAGGTCTAGAGAAGGAAAAGATTGAGGGCAGAAACGGATACACACGATCTTGAACACGGGCAGAATGTCTGACTTACAAGAATCTGATAAAAATATGGAGGTGTATTAATCTGTTTTACATCTGGGAAGGTCTAACATGGACAGAGACAAATGAAAAAGATGATAAAAACATTAATTTTTATTTTTCTAAGCTCTTTTCTCTTAGGCCATACAGACTGATATTTTAGTGTCTTTACTGTAATTTGGGATGGACTGCTAAAGACCTCACTTCCAAGTGAAGAAAGGGGAGCAGTTTTCAAAATGACATTTTGCCATGGGCAACAAAAAGTATTTATATGCACTAATTAGCAGCCACTTTTTAAATGAGCACTTGATATCATTTATTACTGTAGCAGACACTTCTGTCATTGTTCTCTGCATTTGTGTTTTTAGCAACTGCTTAATAAGTAATATATAAACATGTGTAAATAGCTGGATAGCCTCCAAATCAGAATTTTTTTTTTTTTTTTTTTTTAAAAACAAAACCAAACTAAAACAAATTGACCTGGTTATCACTGAGATAGCTTTTGATTTTCAGGTATGATTAAGCTCCTTTATTCTGCTTAATGAATCCTGGCTCCAATTGTCTTTGAAGCAGATGGGAATTTAGACAATGGTCCTAATAGAAGCACTGTTGAACCCCAAGTGTTTGGAACACTCTGAAAAAATTTCACTCCTCACCATGAATATTGCTCAAACTGATGTCTTGGACAACATTTTTACACAGTTGACAACCTACAGAGTTTGCAGTAAAATCAGTTGTTTGCAAATCTACTTTTGTATTTGGTGCAGCACAGCTCACACTGCTACAGTTTGACAGGTTCAGTGTTTGTGCCCCTGTCGAAGTAATGGAAAGTGAGACTCTAGATGTAGTTGTGCACCTGAGCACTGGATAGAACTGTGACCTAAAGATGACCCTCATAACATCAGAAAGCACTCATTTTATAGGCTTTATGATCTTTGAGTTTGTTGACTTTATATGAAGCTGCACTGGCTTTTGTTTTTCTTCCTCCCTGATTTTCATAGCAACAAAAATCTTTACCCCAATTACTCCATATTTAAAAAGTAAAACTTTGGGCAATTGGGAAGGATAAGTAGCACTGAAGGCTATGAGTTCACTATTCATGACAAATACTGAAAAAAAATTTGAGGAACTGCTTTGTATCTTGTAAATTCATTTTATCAACTCGTGTACATGTTAAGGGAATACCTTCTCTCCCCTGGTTCTTTGTCTTCATTGGAAAGATTTAAATATAATATGCATTTTAATGAGTCACATTTTCATACACATTGAGGTTAGACATTTTTGTATAGAGTGAATTGAATGAATAAGTGAGAAACCAATCTGAGGTGGGATTTTTGCTTTAACATATCCAGGTAGTGCTAATCACTGATTTTCAGATTTTAGAAAGTGGGTGTGGGAAGGTTATGGAGTGTCCTTCAATAGAGATTTACAAAAGCAGCCAGGACACGTTCCTGGGCAACTTCCTCTGGATGGCAGGGGCTGGACAGGAAGGCCTCCAGAAGTCTGTTCCAACTTCAACCATTCTGTATCCTGTGAAAATTTGTTAGTAAATTCTTCCCCCCCCCCCATCCCCACACAGCTATTAATAGCATCAAGTATGAATGCAAAGTTTACCTTCACATCAGGTCATTTGTTGGGCCATTTGAGAAGCTGGGCAGAGTTCTGTACTCGTACAAGGGCTAAAATAATCAACTGATGATAATGTTGTTGCTAATCAATTGTTCCATGTTTGCTAAAGTGTGGTCAAAATCTAGACCCACCAAGGCACTGCACATGTAGTGGGCATCCTCTGTATTTTTAAAAAAGTTTGCCTAGTGCAATAAAATAATATTAAGCAATGCTGAGTTTGATGTGAACTTGGAAACAAATCAGATGTCTCTCAGTAGTTTGAGTTCATTAGCATGAAAAATAAGTCTATCACATTTAAATTCATCTTAGAAGTTTGTAATGAAGGAATATAAAAAGGAAACATATAAAACCCATCTGTACGGCAGCACAATACCAGTTAAATACAATAAAATGATCACAACTATCTAGACTCATATGCTAATTAGAATGGCTTTCTGTTCCCCATTTGATCTAAGATCTGAGTTACTTATTCTAGTGAACAAATACAGTTGGGCAAGGGCAAATAAATTTCTACGTCTGTCTATCTGCCAGAGTGTTTTCACATGTGATGGCCATTGGCCACCCGAGTTGAACATTTCATTGAGTTTTTAAGCACCTAAATAAATTATTTAATTACTGACGATGTAAAGCATTTATCCTTCTTACTAGTAGTAACCATTCTTCTGAGCAATATTTCCGTTTTAGCATTTTACATAGGAACAGATACTGAAAAAAGTAGTCACTGAGGTATTGAATGCAGTGTTCCAGAGCTGTAGGCAGGCATTAAATGCAGTTGTTTATACTATTTTTAGCATGAAACAGGCAGAAAAAGAAAGTAAAAAGACAACCTCTAATGTAGGTTCGACGTTTTTTACCCCCACTTTCATCACTTACACAATAACAGCATATTCTATTGTTACGGCTTCAGAAACCTAGGACCAGATGTTCTGTTGTTGAACTAATCAGCCTAGTTTAACCTTAGTGACTTTAGAGGCATTAGTCAGAATTGCAACAGTATTGTCTGGCGCATAGGTCAGACTACTGCCAAGATATCAGAATATTTTTGTCAGCAGCACAGCAAATAGGTAGTATACCACAAAGTATCCTAAGGACTTTCCAACACATTATAATACTTACAGCTCCACTTGCAGTTGAAGAAAAATAATATAAAAAAGGGCCAAAAGTCTTAGAAGGGCCTCTCCCAGCTGGTATCATTAAATATGTTTTTTGTAGTTTTCTGAATCATCTGCCATGCTTTAACACTGAAAACTTCATTAAAGTGCTTTTGCTATGGAAGGAACTGTCATTCTGTTTTATTTGATAGTTAACTAAAGTGTACAGTTTACCTTTCTTCTCTTTCATGGCCAATTAATTTTCCTTATAAACTCAATCAATTCTGTAACCACTAACCAATGTTTCTCCATTAGACCAAGAGTTAGAAGGTGTTCCCAATCCGTCTCTGTGAGCTCCAGTAATAAAATGTTCTGTCTTAGCTCCAATGAGGACCAGTCAGCTAAGGGGCTCCTGTTCATTTAAAGTGAATCAAAGTTGAGTAATTTTGCATGCAAACTATGGAGGATGTATGTTCAAGTTTTGCTGCCAGCTTTTTCAAAATAGCTGTGTGGTGCACAAGGCACTATCTGCTTCCAAACTGGCTCTGAGGACTGCACTTTATCACACTAAGGCTTCTGTAAATCTGCTCCAAGACTGAGGGATTGATGTAGTGCAAGGACCTGTGCTGTACATCAGTCTTCATCAGAAAGTTAGAAACCAGGATTACTGAAACTGATGCCCCAAGAAAATGGTGCAAGTTTCACCATGCTGGTAAGGTGGGAAGCTCCCCAAAAGAGAAAAACAGACTGCATTTCAAACTACAGAATGTTTTTGACTCAAGGATTGGTAATAACTGTCAGATAATTATAGAGGCTGTAGTAACATTATGATGTAGGGGAAAAAAAATATGAGCTGTTATCTAGTGAGGAGTTGCACCTCTTCTCTCTTCTAGGTGGTAAATTCTACTAAGAAATGAAGGAACATAAAGGTGAGGTTCCTGTGCATGAGAGTCAGATATGAATTTTCTCGGAAAGCATGCCGTGTTTTTTGTTTGCTCTGTAAAATATCTAGTCATCAAAGCCCAAGAACTTCCATATATATTTATGTTTCACACTTGAGTGGACCTGGATTTGTGAATTGAGAAATGACTAGGGACTCAGACTAGGCTATTGCTTAATGCTCCAATGTCTATAATATTTACTTGATAGATGACAGAATCATATTTGGGATGCCTTAAAACACAAGCTTAAACCAATTACATTTGTTTCAAGTTGTGTTTCTATTAGGCTCCTGATCATCACAGAGTAAAATCTGCTTATTCATCTTTGTGTGATATTTTAAACTTTTTGTAATTGAGTGCATGATGAAATTCTGAAGTGTCTGGTCTTGAATTTTCATCTTTCCGACATCACTTGGGAAGCTGTACCGATCTCTCTTCCTATTCTCCCTTTTTTGAAATTTTCATGAAGACTTGAAGTAGTTTTAAATCATGGAAGTGATTTATGAACTTGCTTTAGCAGGCATGATTTTTCTTTTTCATAGATTCACTTAACTGGTAGGGCCAAAAAATATAATCAGAGAGCTGGAGTAGGTCTTCTATGTAGACAGGCAGAAGAAGCTGGGCTTGTTCAGTCTGGAGAAGAGAAGGCTGTGGGGAGACCACATTGTGGCCTTCCAGTGTTTAAAGGGAGATAATAAACATGAATGGCTAGATACCGATAGGCCAAGGGGGAATGGTTTTAAACTAAAAGAGGGAAGATTCAGATTAGATGTCGGGGGAAAATGGGTGGTGAGGTGCTGGAATAGAATGCCCAAAGAGGTTGTAGATGCCCCATCCCTTGGAGGCGTTCAAGGCCAGGCTGGATGGGGCCGTGGGGGACCTCATCTAGTACTTGATCTAGTGTCTGGCAACCCTGACTGCAATAGGGATCTTGAAACCTGATAATCTTTGGGGTCTCTGCCAATCCTAGCCATTCTATGATCTTTTGATACGTAAAATAGGAATTTGTCTCTGAATCTCTGTTCAGAATATTTATCTAGGTATTGCCTAGCTGCATAATGAAAAGGGATGGAGGCATCAGTGGAATCTTCTCAAATTAATCAAATTAACATATTTACTGACCTAAGAGCTAGTATCTGAACAAACGGATTTGATAACGTTGAGCAGGTGAATTTTGAATACACAAGTTTCAGCGGTGGTAAAATTGCCAAGGATTAGTCCAACTTCAGATAAAGAGAGAAATTTCTACTGGTATTGAGATAGTTCATACATAGAAATCAAGTCCTGAGCCTGTTGCAAAATGGTTAAGTTTAGAGGAATAGTACCTCAATCATGTACAAAAAATATAATTTTTTTCATGTACATGTTTTATCAGTTCTAACTTCTCAGTGATCCAGTATGGACACACCTTTCTTTGCACAGTTCCCCCGTGAAAATTCATGCAGACTCTGTTCACAGAAATATTTGGAGAAGAGCTTTTATGCATGTGAATAATTTTACTGGAGCATGAATTGTCTTATTTATGTGCAAAAAGGGGTATTCATGCTGAAATTTCCTAGCTAGCTCCGTGTATAAACAGGCTTTGTCTATCTTTGTGTTAGGAATTGTCAGAAAGAGACAAAGAACATTTTAAAATACAACAAACTGTTGTGAGCTAACATGAGCAGAAAAGTTGGGATTAGAGAATCGTTGGCCCATAACAGCAATGAAGAATCACTAAAAGAGCCATTTTGTGCTTCTGTGAACTGTTTGAGGAAAACAATACTATTCTGAAACATTTGGTTGGTAAACCACAGCTTCATTTCCAAGAAGATGAGGAAGCAAGTAATCCTGGAAACCCTTTCCAGGTACGTGAAGGGCAAGAAGGTGAGCAGGAATAGGCAGCATGGATTCAAAAAGGGGAAATCAAATTTGACCAAACTGATAACTTTTTACAGTGAAATGGCTGGCTTGCTATAGTAATGGATATTGTTTACCTAGACTTCAATAATGCTTTTGGCACAGTCTCTCTTAAAATCCTCCCAGAGAAGCTGTTGAAGCAGGGTGAGGATAACGAGACAGTAAGGTTAACTGAGAAGTGATTGAAAAGCTGGACCTAGAAGATAGTGATCACTGGTACAAAGTCTAGACAGTGGCCAGCAAGTAGCAGTGTACCCTGGGGCTCAGTACTGGATCCAATCCTGTTCAACATCTTCATTAATGATCTGATTAACTACTGATGACATACAACAGAGAGAAGTGGTTCAGAAATCAGAGAGCTGTGATGCCACTTATAGGAATCTCAACAGGCTGAAGAAATGGGCTACAGGATGTCAGGAGCTTAAGAAGTTCAACAAGGGAAAGAGCAAAGTCATCCACTTGGTGAGGAACAAATCCAGACACCAGAATATTTTCTCTTAAAAAAACACATCATATAAATTTCAGATTCAAGAATAAAACACTAGGTTTCAAGACCTATGCCTTGAACAGAAGTTAGTAATGTCAAGCAAAGCGAAGGGAGGAAAAGGGTATAATAACTTGCTTATATTAACACAAACCTTCCAGCATAATGTCACATCTCTGGGATCTGGACTCACGTTGTGATTTTGAACTTTCTAGTCATACCTGATGCAGAGATCAAGTGATGATAATTAAAATATACATTTTAATGGTTGCCTGAATCACGATAGTCTAAAGTACTGAACTTTATACCCATATTTCAGACAGATCTACCATAGTTAATAAGCTAATCGTAGTTACTAACAGATGCAGTTGTACATAGCTTGTCTCTGCTTTTCTTAGTTCATTTGCAGTTCTTTTAACCAATCCATTATAATGCTGAAAAATGTCACTGTTCCACAGGGCTAGCAACTCCTTTATTGTCTAAATCAGTGTTTTTTCAGATGAATGTTAACATTTACTAAGTAATCAATAAATGTTCACTTAAACATTTAAGCCTGCAAATACCTGAACCTATAACATGCACAATACCTTACTCAGAATGAATATTTTTTGGAAGTGAATACTGGAGTATTGTACCTTTATTGTCACAGTTATTGTATTCTCATTTTGGTTCAATTTGAACGTGTTGGAAAATGAATTACGAATAGGTTTACATTTCCCAGAGGCTCTTCACACATATCTAGGCCAAGGTCAAGTAAATATTGTGACAATTAGAAAACGAGCGCACTTCCAAAGGCTTTCAGGCTCCAGATAATTTACATAGCTTACAGAAAAATGAATGCAAATTTATATAACATTTCTGTGTAAAGATTAGACTTCTTCAAAGCTGAAGTGAGAGTTTGAGGGGAGTTTGGCAGGATTCACTTAAAATCAGCGGCAAGAGTAAAAGGAACTGAGACATCAACACAATGGCAAGGAAGACTAATTCAGCAGCAGAGCTGCCTGCCTAGAGGAGGCAGCAGGCATGTAGTCTACTGATAATCAGCAGAAGTCAAAGGACAGCTGAGACAGCAAGTCACATCTCAAGGAGAAAATAAATAAATAATAATAAATGGAAAATAGCCAAGCTAAAAAGCTCAAGACCCTGATAGACCTAATGAAAACACTTCTGTGGAGTAGTTTTGATCAGATTGTGGAATTACGTAATTAAAGGAGAAAGATGTGAGACAAGCCTACCAAGGAAGATACCATAAAATGGTATCATATGGGGTCAGAGGCTGTTGCTCACCTCTTTTCCTGTCAGTTGTGCCTGTGTACCTTAAGAGTGGGCTCAGACTCATCATTTACATTAAATATATTGCTGATCTGCACATATTCTTTTTGCCAGACACGTCTACAGCGATGTTAACTAATTCGGCAATGTATAGCATATATCCAGCTGAACTGCTATGAAATATTCCTGTTTCTGCTCCTTTTCAGCTTCTGCTACTTTTTCTTTGGTATATAGGGCTGTATTTTTGGAGGGCTAACTGTGAAAATTTCAATAGTTTATCTACTTGTTATCAAGACTTGGTAACAGGAATCTCATCTTCAGGTTTCTGTACTTTACAGAAATGTGCAGTGACCTCTAAAAGCTATGATCTCTATGATCATGAAATACCTATGTAAAAATGGTCATAAATTGATTTCATACTGCAGGATCCCTGTCATATCATGCCTCTTTTGTGTCTTTATCAGTTTTTCTTGCTGCAAATTACAATTTGTTCTACTGTCTACTGCAGGTTTGCTAAATTGAGAATCTGCTTTTCCCCTGCTAAACACAATTTCAATGGCAATTTACTGTGCTGTAAAGGTGATGCCCTTAAGTTGGCAGAGCTGAACCCATTCAACCTCTGTATCTTTTCAAAAAACATTTAACTGACTTAATTTCTGTGTTCATCAAACTGTTCTAACACATACCTGTGATGTTAAAAGTAGAAGTACAGTCTCCAAAAAAGGAAATTTAAACTGTTTGTAGGAGATACTGTCTCTTTTCTTCACTGAACTATGAACCACTACCAAACAAAAACTTCTGGAATTTGAAGTTCTGTAAGTATTAGTTTAACATACACAAGGACTACACCTTTTTAACATTACAAATTTACACATGTACACTCATACCAACAGGTGAGGTTCTCTAAGCATGCGATCTCGAATAAATGTGAATATTAACGCAGCATTAAGCTGTTTTAGACATCTGTAACTGCAGAACAATTTTGTATCACAGCTTCAGCTTCTCCCTTTGTCTGTTGAATTAAGCCAGCTGGTAAATGCTTAGCCTATTTATATGCTTAGCATTTACAACTTGTTACCTTGCAACTAACAAAATGAATTGCATTAATTCGGAAGCGATCAGGCAGTTGCACTGGATTATCTCTGCGTTCTAACTGAACTATTCCATTCCTCTCCACTTTTCCTTATTCATTATCCATTTCTGATTTTCAGTTCAAGATGTTGTTATTCTTCTGCATGAACTGCTTTTCCCTCTCAGAAGTGTTATTGACGGGTCTTGTGCTTTCCCCTCAGAAGCTCACATCTTTATTTTCTTGTCTCATATTCATTCAGGTATCTATATCCTATGTATAATTCAGAAATATTCCCCACTGCTTAGTGTCTTAAGCTTCTGTCCCTCTCTTCAGTTTTTGAAAGTTCTACCTCTAAAAATCCTCTTCAGTCATTTGAATGCTTATTCTCATGGTACAGAACAATGATCTGCTTGTTAAATTGCAGAAAAAGTTGCAAACTTTGCAGTTTTTAAGCTGATGGCATTTAAATGAAGTTGTTGGGTGTTGGAATCAGTGCATGTTTCTATAGCTAATTTTCTTTCCATTACAGCTTCTTGCTTTTCTGTGAAGTTGCCTGCTTCACTTTGTCTTTGCACTTTTCAAGTTTCTCCTTGTGATAATCTGCTGAACCAGAGTAACTTCATCTTGCTTTTTTTTCTAGCATCTTTTTTGGCATGTTCTTACTGCTTTTCCTGATTTAGGTTTCTATCTTGTAGCTGTCACTCCATTAGCTTTGTATCTATGATTCCCATCACTATTTGATCTCTTCTAATGGATCAGTCAGTACGCCATAATTACATGGCTGACTTTCTAAGTGAGTGTCAGTCAAGCATTCCTCAAACTTAGAGAAATGAAAGAAATCCTGTTCTTTCAGAAATGTATGTGATGACAGTGATATCCTTGAAAACTTTCACTTTTCTTAAGAGTACAATATTTTTCCTACAAACTCAGAGACAGTTGCTCCAGTCTCTTGTAGTATCATACTAATAAGGAGTGGAGAGCTTCAGATACTGCTGTACTGAACATGAGCTAGCTTTTGTGACTGCTTTTGAGTACAACTTCTTACGTGTGGATTCAAAAGCTTGTCTGAACCTTCTAAGACCATTCAGAATTGCTAGAGAGAACTAGGTACTTCTAACTTCCACTAGCACTCTTTTCTCTGTCCTTATGCCTTTAAAACTGACAGTTTCAAGAGCTCACTTTGATTTGGTGCAATAGGTGTAAGAAGTCAAGTGTGAGAGCGATGACTATGAGGTCAGAAACACTGCTTATGTTTTATAAAAGTTTCTTTGTGTATAACCAATAAGCAACGCACTAAACGCTTTCAAAAAGCTACTGGGGAGGGAAATAAAATTGACTTCTTTCAAGTGCAAGTATTAAGATCTGAACCACAGCTCTGATCAGACTTGCTTACCAGAGGCTGAATGTTTTTCCTCAATATTGCTTCTTGACCTCTTGCCCTTGGACAGTTCCAAGACTGTAGTCTTCTTGTGATGCCAGTTTATGTCTGAATGCCAGTTTACCTCAATATACATACTGAAATGATAGTATTGTCGAATGCATGCTGTGATACTGATGTTCAACTGAAGCCAAAACTGTAGTCAGAGAACATGTTGAAGTCAGAGCTATACACTCATGCAAGATTGTATAGTTACAGGTCACAATGGGTAAATTGCATTACGGGTTTGGATTGCTGGACATCATGGCTGTCATTTGAGATGGTATGATTTATTATGCCATCTCTATCCATATTTATTTTAATAAGGGCATTTATTGTGCTTGAACTGTAAAGAGCCAAGCAAGTTCTGAAGTAAAGCTTAGAAGAAAAAAAAATACAGGGATAATTGCAGTGTTACCATTACATAACAGTGGGTTGTTCAGTTTGACATCGTGGCCTTGAATAACAAATTGGATCAAATTTAATTGGGATATCTACAGGATTTACTGACTGGAGTCACCTTGCTGACCTGAGCTGGAAAATTTTGTCATCAGTTCACACAGTTTGAGAGCAAAGTAACAAAAAGGTCTTTTCTAAGAATATTAGGACCTTCTTTTACCTTTTCTCTGAATCCCTCAGAGATGAGAGGAAGTCTAGCATATTAGGAATTTGCGTTGGCCACCCCACTCGAGCTTAGGTAGTGTCTAAGCTTCCCTGACAATAAAGAGATAACAGTCTTTTTGGTGTGCTTGGTTGTAGAACTGTGTGAGGAGGCTTGCCAGCTGCACTGCTGTGCAGGAGCCTCCCCACAGCACCTGGATGCAATGCAGAAATCTTGCCATCACTGCTATGCAGATGGAATGCTCTGTCCTCAGCTGCAGTACACACTGCTGTCTCAGAGATGGTTCGAATTTATTTCATGTATATTCATTCAGCATGAAATGTTCTAAGTTTTAACAGGAAATTAAAACGTAATTTAATTAATTTCATGAACAGTAATCTAAATCTCATCTGTAAGTGTTAATCTTTTCTAACTTGCCATTCTAAAAGGATGATATCCATGCTATTAATATCAAAACAACTGAAATGTTAACCCAGCTAACTTAACACTAGCTGTACCTTAAATGATTATCTGGGGTATATGTCAGGACAAATAATTTAATGTTGAAAGGCTAAATAATTCTAAAGTATTTTAGCTTCTGAATGACAGTTAAGATAATATTATATCTTATGCTTACATATATCAGTACCAACACTAAGTGTTCACATTTAAACCCTGATCTTTAGAACACTTTCACTTAATTACTTGTTTTATATTTAAAAAGCATGGAAGTAGGGAAGGACGTTTGGGCCAGATTTGTGATTTTGTTAGCCTATTGAAGACTGATGTCAGCTGTTGAAAAGTATGTCTCGTTACATGTGTAATTTAAGACTTCTTTTTTAAATGCTAGTAAATATGACAGCTACCCTTCATCCTGGTGAAATGGTAGAGACAATGAAGACTGGCAGATACAGGAGCATCTACTGACCTGCATTCAGAATTTCTACTAACTTGTGGCTTTTGGTCCTTAATAAAATGCATCTGTCTTGGTAATTATTAACTGGGAACATGAACGCTAAACAGCAGAGAAAGCAGCAGATACCTCCAGACAGGATTTCATAAAGCTTAAAAGAACACACCTCTCCAATTAGGGCATATGGTGTTTTGATACCGTGTAGTTCTTGGTTATATTCCCATGCATGTTTTGAAGAAAGCACACAAACCCAAGAAACTGCAGTCATCCCAGACATGCCTGAAGCTCTGCTAGTCTCCTTGGTCTTCACAGCATCCATTATTATGATTACATATTGTTTATTGCTGGAAATTCTGTTTGTTCAAGTGGACTTTAAATCTAGCAGTTTCACTGTAATATAGATATGAAGGTTGTTTTTAGAATTACTAAGATGTGTGTTTCAAATCTGCCTTATCTGTTACATGAATTTTCATTGTTTGTAGAGCTTGAGAATAAGTGAATAGTGTCATAACATCTCTGTTCAAATAATTCTCCTTAAGAAAATTATTTTTACAGAATTTCTAGCATATGGGAACTGCTGAGTCACGGCCTGAACCTCTGATTGATCACCTGAGGTGAGCCACGAGTCAGCCAGAGGAGCACAGGTGAAGGCAATTCACCTATGCTGCCTGGCTGTACCCCTCCTAGACCTATTTAAGAGCTGGCTACCAGGGGAGAAAGATCTCTTTTGGAGATTGCCCTGCTGGTGTTTTGTGAGTGAGCCCAGGATAGGGTAAGCCTATTTATTCTCTTTTGTTATCATAGTCTGCGTTGCCTAACTCTCTTGTTTATTTTGTGATTATAACATCCTAATATTCTTTGAATGTACATTCTTGAAATGTCAAGAAAATATGGAACATGTCAGCATCAGAACAGATTAGATTTATTATCTGGAAAAGTTCAAGTTAACTTGGTTTTACTCTAAGCTATTTCAGCAGCTTTCCAGAAAGGAATGTCCATGCCTCTGCTTAGATGATGGTTTTCAATGTTGCTAGCTAATTTTCCATTAACAGACTGGCATCTGACTTGAGTGGTTAATTAGCAAATATAAAATGTTTCCTACTTTTCAACTCTAAAATGTGAGAAAGGAGAAAAGTTATGAATGTATAAATGAGAAGGTATAAATGAGAAAAGCAGTGATGTATATGTGCTGAATCAGAAACTGAAGTTAAGCTAGGTGAATAATAGATGATGCTACACCCTAGGAAAACATCTCTGTCATAGTGACAGAGATCTCTCCTCAGCAGTGCTGATTTCATTCCTTTGACAGCATGATGGATAGCTTTATAACAGACTGTATGCCAGCTTGCCAGGAGGTGATGTGTACCTCTTTCGGCAGTTTGTGCCCTGCTTCACGCCAGACATTGGCTGCATTGGTTCATTAGCTAGGCAGCCCTCCTGGTACATTCTGCAGCATTACAGATATATCCATTTCATTTTCTCATGCAATAGATATGAGGAAATAGCTTTTCTGCTGATTTGTTTCAGATTTGTACACTGGTGTAGCAGCAGGCAGAAGCTCAAACTATAAGCGTGGGAAAAGAACCATAACTCTGGCAATTATCAGTAATAGTGATTACGTATAATACATTCATATCCCTTGTTTCAACTTGTTTCGAAAGGATGTTTTTTGGCTCTTGAGTTAAGGGTGAGTTTCGTTTGTCTTTGTCCCTTTTCAGCACTAAATGTAAATAGAGGATGCAAGAAAACCTGTGGGCGGAACATTTACTCCCCCACTGAGAATTATTAGTACCTACATCCCTTTGCATCTCACATCCTTGTGGAAAATGAAAAAAATAATAAATAAAAGCCCACACATGCTCAGTTTTCAGGGATTTCAAGTTGGTTGGATTCTTGCTCAGGGAGATGGAAGTCAAAGGTTCAAATTTTTTTTCCCCTTGTCTCTAAGCTTCTTGTTCTTTATCGTGCCAAGTGTAAAAGACCCTTAGGATATGCTTTGGTATTTTGTGTGCCATTGGGCATAACTCTGTTACCAGACAAGCTATAAGAGTGCTCATAGGAATTAGGCACTCTGACATAAAATCTATACAGGAAATAGTAGAATTTCTATACTTGATAATCTCATATTTAGTTGCAGCTAGACAGAACCTCATGGTAACATGCATTGAGTAAGTATATTACTGAGCCCCATGGCCTTTATTTTTCTATCAGTGGCATCTAATCATCTGCATAAATTAAAATATTTAATGAAAGTTAAAATCTTTATTACTCATTAACACATAATGTATTAATGTTTAACTGGCATCTTTGATTGTTTAATATGTTTGGTATGCTATCATTTTACAAAGGGCCAAATTGTGTTAATTTGTTTCAATTTCTAATGGCACTCCATTAGAAACAGCAACCATGATTACTTGTGAAGATACAACTAAATTAAGACATCCACTCCAGTTATTTAAAAATTTGATATATTTGTGTAATTAAAAAACTTTAAATTTAAAAGTATTTTTGTCAGAATTATTGACTTCTTTAATCTGTATTTGATTCTCTGAAAAATTAATCCCTTTAGTTGCTTTTTTTTTTTACTGTTCAGATTTATTTTACTTGGATTAACAATTCATTCTTCGCAGATTATTTGAAATGAAGCTTTACGAAAATAGGGTTTTTTGTTGTTTGTTAAAAAAGTAGCAGAGAAGAATTTCAACCATTACTTTGTGGGACTTGTAATACTTTGCTCTGTTGTTCATATTTTCTTATTTTCCCAAAACTTTTCATCCTCTTCCTAACAGAAAACATAATTGTACTTATTTTCTTTAAAATCATGATTTAAAAAAGATTTTAAAAATGAGCATCTTTATCAATAGATCTTTCTTAGTCGAATGCATCATGTATTTGTCAGTAAGGTGTTGCAAGCCAATTTACTTAGATGACAAGGAGGATAAGAACTTCAGAATCTTTGCTGATACAGTGTCTTTCACACACAAGTTCCATCTTCAACTTAGAAATGGTGAGGGAGTAGTAAAAATGATGTATTATCTACATATGTAATTAAAGAGTCTAATGTGAAAACAAATGAAAATAAAATTCAGTTCTTTTTCACATATGTGGCCTCAAGTTGCACATGGGAAGATTCAGGTTGGACCAGAGAAGAATCGCTTCTCCAAGAGAGCGGTCAGGGACTGGAATGGGCTGCCCAGGGAGGTGGTGGAGTCACTGACCCTGGAAGTGTTCAAGAAATGTTTAGATGTTGGGAGGGACATGGTTCAGTGGGATATATTGGTGGTAGGTGAGCAGTTGGACTTGGAGGTGTTTTCCAAACGTGGTGATTGTATATGAAATGAATTTCAAGAGCACTTCCTTGTTGATAAGATGGAAATTATTAAAAGTCCAATAATATTAGCGTACAGAGACACTGACTGAGGGTCAGTTCTAAACATCAATTTAAATTGCATTGTAAAGAAAATTTCAGCACAGGCCAGGCACTTACCAATTACATTTGTTACATCAACAATATCTCAAAAGTCCAAGAATCCTGGCTGAAGGCTGAACCCCAGGGTTCAGATCAAATTAAGACCTATTTTTTGATCTTGTTTGTTTATTTTTGAGTGTAGGGAGAATATTTTGACAGAAACAAGGCGCATCAGTAATTGTGCACTTCAACAGAAACAGCAGGTTTTAGGTGACAGACTTCCAAGTTATTTTTCCTAAGCATATAATAATGAAGTTGCACACAAACACAACACAAGTGAAGGTCAAAGGCTTTAGATAAAGAGACTTTTAATGCTTCAGAAATAAATTCTCTGCTAAATAGAAATTATGGCATTAGTATCTGTGTGAAATATGTAAAAATATGCCTGCACAAAGTTGTTGGATTTTTAAATGTAAATAGCTGTGTAGCTTCTTGACATTGTCCATCAATGTAATATCAGAGGGTTTTAATGAATTTGTAATAGCATGCTCAAATTCCTTTTGTGTTTATTCTCTGTGAACATCTGAATAATTGAGTTTTACTGGAATGGATTTTATGGAATATGAGTTTCAAAGACATGCTAGAAATATTAATTGTCTGAATATTTTATATCCTCTTTTATCATCTTTTTTTTTCTGGCAATAATTTCTTGGTATCTTAAAATACAGAACGTCATTTGTCTTTGACCAGTTACAGCTGCAGTGTATTTTTTTTCCTGTGTTTAGAAAGATTATTAATCTGACAGTGCTGCTGGTCTCCCATGAGAATCTCCCTAGAATTTGGGTGTTAATCTAAAAATGTATGAAATTTAAGAAAATTGATTGAGCTACAGATATTTAATGAACAAAAGCTGGGGGTAACTTATTCATGAGTTTCATTAAGAAATTGCATTATAGCATGATCTCACTGGTTGCAAGCAGGCCTCAAAACCATCAGTTTTTCTTCAAAGGCTGTATCAATCCAGACACAATGTACTTCAGAGAAGTGGCTTCCTCCCCAGAGCTTTTCTACTGTGGGAATGTTGATACTGCAGTATAAATACATAGCTTGTATGTTTTCAGCTGTCATGAGATCTCCTAGCTGGCTTTAAAAAAGGTAGCTGAAATGATAATAGCAGATTAATCATGTGAATAATCTCATCCCATTTTACATATGTACTTTGTAGAGCTGTGCTTCTGAACTGGTCGGTATAGGCTATTTTTACAGTCAATAATGATAACTAGGCGTTTTCAGGGTGTAATTCATCTGACAGAATCTTTTTGTGAGCAACTGCAACATGGGAATATGAAATCAAAGAAAGATTTCTTAAATCTTAAAGTTAGGTAGCATAAATCTTGGATTTCCTTCGATTTCTGTTTCAGGCACAGAAGCTTTAAGACTGTGCGTATGAAAAAATTTCTTCAAGTCTTTTTTTCTCATGTTTTCATTTGATCTTAACAAAAGCTGCAGGTAAAAGCTTACTATGTTATGATTAGGAAATATAAGTATGCAAACAATTTAACGTACTATTTGTTTGTAATATTCCTTATCCATTTAGCACCCCTATGTGTTCGACAGGAACTTGTAAACCTGTGAATTTTTAACAGCTTGCCTTACACGAAAGAATGCATTTAAAACAGATGGTTTAGGTTAGTCAGAACATAGGCCAAGAATCGCGTGAGAATGTGTGCCCTAAGCAACTGTTGAGGAGATCCTAATTCCAAAGCATTTCAGACCTACAAGTGAAGAGTATACTGTAAACTTATGCATTATTGCATCATTCATACGTTGTCACAGTGTTTTTCATTGTTTCTGTTGTATTTGGCAATATTTTTCTCCTTTGCTATGGTGTTAATGTTTGCTTCTTTCATTTTTTGATTCATCAGAGCTGTTATGGACTGCATATAGACAGCCAGGAATGTATCTCACATCACTGAGTGATCTCTCTGAGTGGGCCATCAAGGAAATTGCTGAATTTCAAGGAGAAATATCAGTCCTCTGCCAATGGAGAAAAGGAGGGTATAGGTATAAGTAAGTCTATATTATCTCAGTTTCTTCACAGATCATTTTTAATTATGAGACAATTATAAGTAGCTTTCATGAAGCAAAGACATAGTTCTGTTCTGTCAGCAGCTCCCTACAATTAAATCTTTAAAATGCTTAGCAGTAGAATAGCAAGTTGTCTTTTATCTGTTTCAGAAACTTAAAGTAACAGAAGAGGTGGATGAAGCCAGTTTCCATTGCTGCCTTCCCTTCTCCTGCATCCGCACTGTGACGGCCACTGTGAAATACTGCTACTTGACTACTGCGTGTGAGGATTTAAAAATAAATAAAGTGAACAATCCTAAATTTTTAAAGTCAACGAGATGAGGCAAAACATCAAGCTATTTTCCCATTTTGAAGAGGGAAGGGAAACAGGCAGTTTTCAGTGTCTCACGGACAACTAGGTAGTTAACATTAAGCTGGCAATGGGTGGTTATGGAGTCATATGCAAGATATGCTGAATGAGATCTTGAAGACTATACCAGAAAGGATAGTGCTATCCTGGAAGACAAAGATGTTAATACCTGCCACCTACTGGAAAACCAAGATCTTGATACTTGCCATCTATTTCCTAGGGTGTTGATTTTAAGTCAGTTTTAAAAACAGTGCCCTGATTTTTAGCAGAAGACTGGATGAATACTTTGATGAAATTTTGATCTTAAGCTTTTTTGTATCTTCATATAACCAGCTGCAGTGAGTTCTGGATGAAAGCCCATTGCAAGAAAGATGAGTGGCATATGCATGTCTCTGATTTCCATAAGCACCACTCTGCCACTATATCCATTGCATTTATAAAGATAACACTTCATGCTTCAGAAAATCAAGGCAATTACATTCCATGTCTGATTTGAAGAATTTTGACCCAAACTATGAGGATACATTCTGAATTGAAAAAAATAAGTAAATCAGGAAAGCAAAGTATTATTTGACTATTAAAAAAAAAATCCCAAGATCAAAAATAGTGCCTGGGGGTAGAAATGTAAATGGTATACTGAAAGAAGACTGAAATTGACTAAGTCATGCAGGCTTTCAGCTATGGGAAGCAAGAAGATAAAGCAAGCAGCTAACTGAATTTGATGTTACAGCTGAAAATCACTACATTTACAGAGACGCTCCTTCTGTTGCTCTTTATTCCCATCAGGTGATGAACACAGGATGAACAGCTTAGTGGCTGTCTTCAGCCACTTATTTTGTAAACTAAGGTTGCAGTGTAAACTAAATTTTTACTGCCAGCTCCTTAACAACCCCATCATGAATGGTTTTTATGTAGTATCTCCAAATAGAAATTCTAAATTCCTTCTTAGCTTTTCTAGCAGGAGAATTTTTATGAAAATGAACAAAGTAAAATATTTGGTACTGATTTTTCTGCACAGTACGCTGCGCTATTTTTCAGTCCCTCCAGTTCACACCCAATCACTCCTGCTCGTAAATAGGATTTTTACTTGTCCAACTAACTGCAGCAGTGATGCCAGCACATGAAGACTCACAGTGTCATGTTATCACAGCAACAATAGGATCACTGGATTTTAGCACCAGCAGAACAGACAGAAAAGACATAATCATATGATATGAAATGTTTCATGTATCTTGGACAGTCAGAAATCTGAATTTGGGATTGATTTAGCCGAACTCAGAGGAACCTTTGCTTTTCTTCTAGGCTGGAGCAACTTTATGCCTGGCTCACCTGATATGAACACCAAGGAACTTTGAACTCTGCACTCCTGTGGGTATGCTAACTATATCTTAACTATTTTCTTCTGAGTAGGATTTCACAGGCAGGACGCAAGACTGGAATCATAGCAACTGTTTTCCTTTCTCATGCTAAAAATATTCAGATAGATCACCAATAACTGCCAAGCTGACTGCTACAATTTTGCCCTGGGAAAGATGGAATAGGGTTACGATTTTCTAGGGAAGCTCATAAAATATTTGCTTTTAACATACCGGGCTGTACTTCTGCATCCTTTGAAGAGCTCATGGCTGAGTCTTCATGGTCTCACCTGCCTTTATTTCAAAGAGATAAGTCTACATTTTACATCTCATATATGAAAATCTGATACCCAAAAAATCTGATTTGATATACATATTGAACACAGCAACAGTAATGATCACAAATATCTCCAGCATTACTTTTTGTCTGGCTTTTATGATGAGAGCTTATGTTCCAATATAATGAATGTTATTCCTGAGAATTTGATTGTTTTGTTTAGAGCCTGCTTTTCATTTTCTCATCTGTATTTCCAATAACACAAATAGACACAATTCTTACTCAAAGATTATTTCTTTATCTGTTTGCTAGATATGGGCTGAACTGTAAAAATGGAAGTGTTGAGTGCTGCTTGATGTGAGCTGAGGAGCATTGGAACTCCAGCTGGTAAGACACCCATATAGTGGGACTTAGTCCTTTTCTACCGTACTCCTCCTTTCTAGATTGTTCTCTTTCTTATTGTTGAAGGCAAGGTAATCTTTTTTGGAACTAAACAGAGAAATTCAGTATTCTAATGATTGAACTCCCAGCAAGAATTTAAACTGACTTTACTCATCAGCGAGTCATCTTTAAAATAAAAAACAATAGAATAAAATTTTTTCTAGGTGTAGCAAAAGCAAGTTTTCATAGACCAGTGGAAGTCCTTTATGTGCTTGAATGCTAAAGTAAACAGAACTTTCCTAATGTGCCAAACAGCAAGACGAGCTCAATGAGCTGACAATTCTGTAAGCATTTTTACCACTGCATCAAGAAATGGTTGCTATGGAGAGAAGTTGCTATGGCTTCTGAAGTGACTCGAAGCAATATTTCTTTCTTTCTTTGTTTGCTCAAAAGACTTTATGTGTTGCACATTTTGAAAATTAAACACTCTGTTTTTCTTAAGGAATAGAAGGAAATATCCCCAAACATCATGCATTTAGCTTGAATCATTGAGGATAAAATCAGTAATGGCTAACTTACTAAAAATCTGTTCAATAACTGCTCAGTCATCGTAATTTCCACTAAAGCAATGAGACACATGTCTGGTTCCTGACCGTCCCCAGTTCTTCTATACTTCCTTCTGCACATTTGATATGCTAATTGCCTAAAGATATTCTCTTTCATCTGTTGATCCAGTTGAACTCTTTTCCTCAGTATTAATTATCTATCTTCAGCTCCTATTGACTGCTCTCAAGAGCCAGCTTCTAATGTGGCAAAAAGATGAGCTAATGCTTTGTTTTGAGCGTATTGAATCATCGTATGAAATGCGATGAGCACGATGCAGCTATGGTCAGTTCTATATTACAAGTAATGAAGGTGACCTCACTTTTTGCTGTTATGTAGACTCTTGCAGTCAAACATGTTACAGATATGGGAAAAATATTGCTGCCTGCAATTTAAACTTAGTATTCAATTTTGTCGTCTTTTTCTGTTGGACTTTCTGTTGCATAGAGATAAGTATTAGTAGGTTTTTCATGTAAGGAACGTGCATTTTTCATATTACTAGTATTTAATTTTTAAGTGTGTATTAGCTGTCATGCAGTTATGTAGATCTAGAGAGTATCCAAAACCAAAGGCCTTACTGATTGAAGGTGAAATGGCTGGGGAGCGCACACACACACACACACACACACACACTGCCAGGCAGCAAGAGAGAGCAAGACCTGTGACTTGCGGGTCTCATCTTCCCCTCTGAACACAAGATCCTCTGGGATGTCTGTAGTTCTTCTCTTCTGAGAGCCAGGTGTTCAAAAAAAATTGTTAGTCCATGGAAGTGGGGCATTAACATCTTTAATGTGATGTTATGATACGGAATACCAATGACAGGAATTGTAAAACCATGGCAATTAGCAGACGAAGAAAATTAGGTATGCCGTAAGTAAACCTAAGCCTCTTCTTAGAGGTGATTATTAATTTGCATGTGAGGATTAAAATGCAAGAATCTAAAAACCATGGACTTCGTTCGAAAGAAAAAGTGAAGATTTCTGATTCTTTCCAGGGAACAGTTTTCCAGGGAACAAATTCAAAATGGGAAAGTCTTACTCCTTTGTACTTGCTTTGTGCTTATGCCATGAATGAAATCAGATGCAGGATTAGAAAACAAATTAAAGCATGTTCTACAGCTACAGGTGAATAATAGATCCTCCTAGAACCATTCCTATATACGTTTCAGTGTCCTGAACAATATATTGAATGCTGAGCCATTAAAATAATCACCCCTCGCACTTTTATGTTTCTATTTGTTTGTCCATTCATTCTCATTGTCTGCTCTCAGGGTTACAGAATGACAAGAATGAAATGTAAGTGTATATGTATATATACATAATATATAGATTATATATATAAAAATAATGTATGATGTTACATGTATATAATATCAGCATCTATCTATCTAAGGAAAAATAGTTCATTTCCTGGAATTCAGTAGCCATTGAAAAGAAGCTATTACTTATCTGAATAAAAATTTGCTAGCTAACACATCTTAAAGTAACCTGTTTCACCTCTTCCTGTTTTTAAATTTTTAAATTTAATTTTTTTTTCCCCTAGAGTAGTAGCACTGTGTGCACATGGGTATATGTACTTTCAAGTACATATATATGTTCTTCAAAGCTCAATCCTGTGAATCGCCATTAAGGATGATGCTGTAAGTTTGCATATGGTGAGTACAACTATCCATAACGAAAGCATAAGTCCATCTCCGTAGATGTGTTTCTCCTCCTTTGAATAGGTATGTGAGACATTAATAAAGAGAAAGATGTTGTGGAAAGTATTCCATCCTGAATAGTGGTAAGTAAAATCTGTGGTTTCTTGTTAGTTCCACAGTACTGTTAATCTATAGAATCTTCTTTTAGGGACAGACCAATTTTATCTTGGCATTATGGACTAGCCAGCAAGGATAAATGTTGCTCCTGTAAAAGTGCCCTGTGTGGTCCTGCTAGAGCTCTAGAATTGGAGCAGCTTCTTTTTGGTAATCTATTTTCTGTCATTATTAAAGAGTTAAAAAGCATTGTTGAACAGTTAAAAAACACGCTGCTGCAATAATATCCTCAGTGCATTTTAAACACGGCAGTTGCATAGTAATCAGCGCTGTGATGGGCTGCACATGCTTTACTTTGAAAAAATGCATTTGCAGTTCCAAAAATGATGCATATAAATATGTGTGTGTGCAGCCTGTGTGGTTTGTATGCAAATGCATGTATTCTGGAATAAGTAACTGGAAAAAATAGAAATCTTTCTTGTTCTATGCTCCTCTAAAAATATACTTGCGTTCGGAAACAAGCTGTTAATGTTACACTTACAATGAATGAAAGTGTAACCATACTGCAGACACAGAGTAATCACTAACATCTGCAAGCACTTGTTATAAACCTCTTCACCTAGCCTCTCATGATGTAGTCTTGATGTTCTTGCTTCCCTCTCACTCTTTTATTCATTTAGTGGCTCTAGAAAATCTTTTAATGAAACAGAGGCAAATGAGTGCTTGATGTTGTCATCTTTGAATAAAGTACTTGATACGGAAATTCATTTGACCCTCTTCATGACTTTATTGTATGTACAACAAAAACATGTGCAGCTTTCCAAGTAATTCTAGGCAGCTCTCTCATCGTAGGCTGTCATAGTCTTCCCTAAATTCCTTGCTCTGAAACTTAATTTGCTATATAAATGTGTAATTTAATTTAAAATGTGTACATAGGTATACACAAATATTTTACAAAGATAGATGTACCCTTTCTTATTTCTCAAATGTGGAAAAAATGTGATAATTCACAGGTATCAAAACATCTTTCTCTTACGACGTAAATATTAAAGGAGAAGGGGAGAGGACATAAGCACTATGGGCTGGTCCAGTACAATTATCACTTTTTATCACAGTTCTGATGCTTTGTAAATTAAAACAAGAGAATGTGACTGCAGCTTAATGTAAAGATTCTCTGGAAAGATCTATGCAAGTCAGTAGAATGGTCCTTTTGGGTCATCAGTGTAACGCAACAGCACAGATGAGGGGTTATGTTAAGTATGTGTATATATATATATATATATATATATATATATAATGTTAATTCTATATATAAAATATATATTATATATGTTAAAGTAATATATATATTATGTTAATTATGTATATAGTAATTGCTATAAAAACATATCTATCTTTTTTTCTGGGATCCAAGTTAGTGTGACCACAGGGCACAAGGCTGTGCTGCATCAGCATTCAGATATATGACAGTGCCTTGCATAGTTCATGCGACCTCAGGAATTATTCAGATCTCATAGCCTTTCAGGTAAGTCCCAGCTTGCCATTTCTCCTTCTGATCTCCTTTCTGTATCTGAAAGTGATTGAGTATATTCAGTGTATGCTGAGAAATATATAAGAGAGATAAATAGTACATTTTTGTTTCATTTTTAAACACGTGAATATCCCCCAGTAAACAGCTGTCCTGAATACTTAAAAGAGACTTCTGAGGAGATATTTTGAGTGTCATCTCTATCTTTGCAATCCTTTGAGTGAAACTTCGGGGAAAAACCCTCAACTTAAGATTGTTATCCCATTCTTTCCCTTTGGAACATCTAACTGTGAATACTAGGGTGTACATAACTGTATTTCTGATTCTTTATGAAATATGAGACACTTTCTCTGGTATGCAACTTAGTTCACTTTTTCTTTGTGCTCAGTATCATGTAGTGGTCCATTCACATTAGCAAAGTCTTAAAAATTTCTTTGTGGAATATTTTCCTGATGCTGAAGAGCCCAGAATCTTAAGCTCCTTGGTGTATTTCATGCCTGCATACTTGTAATTCACTTTGCAATATTACACTTCTAAACATCCGAATCCTCAAAATATGCAGCTTTCCAGGATATTATGTTTTACAGTGGCAAAAATGATGAGAATAGTAGATTTTCAATTTGAAGTATGATACTGTTTCCATTTGTTGATGCCTTTCTGTTCTTTTTACAACCACTTGGATAAGATTTTGTTTCTGAATGCTCATGAAGAAGTATCTGTTGGGAGTTGATGCAATATAAGCTGTAGATTTAGAGTTAGTGGCCCTTGGAAGGATGCTTTCTCTTCTCTAATTCAGTTTTATCTTGAAATAAGTAGATGCTGTAAAAGACCCTTACTCACTCATTCAGATTTCAACAACTCCTGCTTTGGGGACAGTGGTTCTTTTCCTTAATAGCCATCTGAATAGTGCCACAAGTTATAAGAACATTTGTTTGTTCAGCTTTTTCTTCTTGTTCTGCTTCTTGGTTAACCACGTTCCTACATTCCCCCTCCCCTCCCCCCCCCCTTTTTTTTTTTACTTACGAAGAAGACTGAAAGCAGATAAGCAGATTTGCTTTCTTAAAACACAAGAGAAAATAACTGCTTTACCTTTTGCATATAACTAAAATCTTTCAAATTATTATGTTCATATAAGGTTGTTTGTTTACTTAAAAAAATCTATAACTGTCTATAGTTCATTTACAAATCTACAGTTATTATCAAATGAATTTTATGAACTCTAAAATACCAAAAAAAATAAGAGTTTGTTCTTCTTGCTGTAATCATACTTTATTGCTACAGAATCCTACAACGATGGACCAAAAAATAATTTCTCAAGATCAGAGGAAATCCTCACTTAGTACAAGAAAATGTGAAACTGCATTTTATCTGATGAACTGGAGAGGAGACATGCTGAAGGTTTTTTTGCTTTATTTCTTAGCAATATCATTTCAATTTTCCCTGCCGCAGAAATGGCACAGTACAGAATTGTGTTGATATTCCCCACAGCCTTGCCCTGAGCAACTACTTCATCCTACTAAATGTCCCTTTCATCCTCAGCTGCTCTACAGCTGCAAGCTTTGCATAGAGCACTGTCCACTGCAAACTAAACAAGTACACAATGGTTCTCAGATCTGTCTCACAATCCACTAAACAGCCATAAATAGAAACTAACTTTTCTTTATTACTAACTGAAATCACACTCGAGCCAGAATATTATGAAAGTTATCTATGATGATCAACTTTCTGATCCACCTCCTACGTCGCAGCTTGTGACTTTTATATAATTGATCTAAGAATCTTTTTATTATTTTAAAGCAGTAGTCTTTGATTCATACAAACAGCTCTTGAGGGAAATTCCATAACATTTTCTCTCTCGGCTTTTCTTTGTCAGTGGTAAAAACTTTCTGAATTGATGGAAGTAGAAATGCTCACTCAAACATTCTGGAGTATTTCTTTGTCCTTGTGTTATACTCCACATCTTCTTCAAACTGTTTCATGTTTTTTCTTTTCTACCATACTGTTTTCAGTATGATTGAGCCCCAGAGAGAACGAGGTATCTTAAAATACAAATTTTCTTCTTCTTTTGCCCTTATCGTGTCTTTTAATTTATTTAGATATTTAATCTCCGCCATCCTTTCTGCCTGAATACTTGACAAAATGACAAGATCCTGATGTCTGCTCTATTACATGGCATAATCCTCTGTCCTGATCAACAGATTGGTGAGTTGCAATCATGCATTACAGCCTGGTATGCAGCAAGAGAACCTTGTTTCCAGCAGGTTGTTACATTTTACTCACTGGTCCTAATTATTTATTTTGTCTTAGCCGCCAGTACATGGGAGGCAGAGTTAATGGAGAGCAATTCTTCCATTGACTCCAAGCACTGCACCTCAGAGAACGTCTGTCAGCAGCCGAGCTTGCTTTCCTTACAGTGCACTGTTGCTTGTCTCAGGTACGTACAGCTCTTTTGCATCAAACAGCAAGAGATTTATGTTCTTTTGGAAGAACACACATGGATACAAGAATTGATTAGCCTCTGGATGGAGGGAGGAACAAGTGGAAAATAAATGATTCATATAGTTGCCAAGTCAGGTTATGCCAGGCAATGTTTTTGTCAATTTACTCTTTTTCAGAGAGGGGGGGGAAAAAAAAAAAAAGATAAAAGAGAAGATATGTCTTTCCCAATTTCAGAAGGAAAACCTTACTCAGTTTAAAATGGCACACACAATACAGCATAAGATTTCAAACCTCAGAGAAAACGTGTAAGACTGTTATTAATGGATGCCAGTGTACTGGCAGTAGGGTTTGCATGGCCTCTGTGAGAAGAGGCCGGGATTGCCCTGTGTTGGACCCAGCCAGTCCCAACCCAATCCAATTGCCCCACCAGAGAACATTCCACACAAACTGGAGCGAAATTCTACGGATGCATTTTACAGCATACAAATTATCCATACAGCAAGGAAGTAATGATGACCCATCTGTAGTTGTTCAATCAAAAAAGGTCTCAAACTGGAGTTAACCAGGTGCCGAAGCAGTTACAAAAATGCATCAGAGTGGAAATTCTTTCTTCCTTCTTCTTCAAACTCAACATTAGAAACGATCAAGAAGAAGTCACCAAAATAGAAGTGGGAGAGATCTCCATTGACTGAGAGAATCTGTACTGCTCTTTCATCTAGTATTCATAGGTTTTGGTGCACTGAGTATGACGGATATTTTCCGCAGTGCCAGGAAGGATTAAAGGATCAGAAGTGCCATTTGTAACCGTAATCTTTATTGCAAAACCCTAAGAAGACATAGGGAGGGCTTAAAGCTGCCTTAACTGCGCTAGTTTTTATTTTATCTTAGTTTCCATTATATTGCTAAATGAACACCAGGTCTCTGAGTATTTTATGGCAGCAGATAAGTTTATAACAGTGTTTTGTCAAGTTAAAGATAAAAAATAGTGCAGTTCACATAAATTTTTTTTAGACACTGCTTTTTAAATACTGGCACAGGAGATTTGCATGTGTATGTAATAGCTCCAATAGATTTATGCTGCCAATATTTAGGTTTATTTTGGTTTATTTAGGCTGTCAATTAATAAAAGCGCTACAAATATGTTAAATAAACATATGGTACCTTTACAGGTATCTTACAGTATGGAGAAATACTTGTTTGTTTCTTTCACAGATATAAATTTGTGTTGGCTAAATTTTGCTGTTTAAAATATGGGTGTGGCTTGTTTTGTTTTGTTTTATTTTTATTTTTATTTAGCTTCATGTGCAATGAGATATTAGGAAACTTGCCTAGGGAAAATTTTCTCCGTAGTCACAGGAACAAATCACTATTCATTGGAAGGATAAAAGTGTACAATTTCCAAGGCCTAATAAACATTATAAATTAATGTAACTGCTAAAAAGGATCAGAGTTGTTTCAAAAATTATCATCTGGTGTTTCTCATTAATAAAATATGATTTCAAGTATGAAGTAGATCAAATTGATTTTGTACCAACTGACACAAGTGCCTGTGGCAATAATATTATGTTGATGTGCTCAATGAGACTGGTCTGAGATCAATAACAGCACTTAGCACAATGCTCTTAATTGTCTGCTAACCCAGCAAATTATATGAAATAAATGATATTAAAGCTATGAGAAATGAAAAACGATGCAGATTTTTCTGAGAAGGAAAATAAGTCAGACTATTATTTGCACTAGTAGTATTCATTATTCATCTACCCCAACAAGTTCACAGGTTCTTGTGTTGTTCCTTTTTCTCTCCTTTTTTTTTTTTTTTTTTATTGTTTTGTTTTAATGTTAAAAGGCAAGAATAGTAATAATTTTTATGTTTTCTGTAATGTTCCACTTACACTATATTTGGTTTGTAAAATTATATGATCTCCTTGTTAATCTGAACATCCAGATTATTCTTTTTGTTTGTTTGTTTGTTTCAGTATTTTTTTGGTGAACATTTACAGAGTTAAATTGAATTCCATTTAGACTGCAAGGCCTTTGAGACAGACACGCTTTGACATATTTTTGTGCGAGCACAGTGGTGGCGTAATACGGATAAGAACCTCCAAACTCACTTGCAAGATAAATTGCACAAAAATTGAAACTGATTGTCAGAAGTTGCTGACTTCCAGTGACCTAGGACAGATTTTGTATGTTCAGTTTTAATCACAGACAAGGAAAAAAAAAGAATTAAAAAAGTACAGTGTGACTCCAGTGCTAGTAATGAAATCAATGTCAGCTCAAACGCTGGAAATGCTTTTAAAATTCTAACTCCCTTATGGTGTGATGCTCGTTGACAACTGGGAAACCTTTTAACTGGCAGCAAAAAAAAAAAAAAAAAAAAAAAAAAAAAGAGAGAGAAAGAAAAAGAAAGAAGGAAAAAACACTCTATAACCAGTATCCAGCGATTACTAATGTATAATAACTAGCTTTGCTAGGAGCAATTAACTTATCCCAGAATATGTTATATTTGAAATTACCAAGAAATCTCTATACCCCAAAACATATGAAAGAATTACGGCTGAAATGACAACGAGGCCTAGATCAGTGCAATCTAGTAGCTCCCTTGCATTTGCTCTCCAAAATGTTAACAGGTCTAACTGGTACTTAAATATTTAGAGTACAAATGAAATTTTTACAGTTACTATGAGGACTGTGGGGAAACAAGCAATAGCAACCTTGCAGCAAAGACAGCTTTTGATGAAAACTGACATTTAGATCATAAGTGGCAGCATATGCTTCGTCTACTTTCTTCAGCTGTAAAAATGCCCCAACTTTGGCTTTGTTCCTACAAGATTATAATGACCCTCAAATCCCCATGGGCTAATCTGCTGTTCTTGTTTATTGAACTAAAGTTGGAGACATCTCATTTATCCAAACTCTTGCCGTGGATTCACATCAGCGTAGCAGAATTTGGGCATTTATTTACGTTGCAATGCAGGATCCCTCAAAACATGCAGAGACCCTTAATTTGCCATATGTTGGAAAGAGCAAACTCTCATCAAGAAAATTAGCATACATCTTTGAAATTTTGTCTTGGTAGAATTGCTGCATATTATCTTGGTTTTTTTTCTCCCTCTCTTGTCATAATGTGCCCTTATAGATCAAAGGCTGTACAAAAAACAAAATATATGTACAGGAACTCCAGATTGCCAAGACTCTCTCAGATCAGCATACCTTTTGGAGATCATTCATCTACAGGCCAATGTACAACCTTCTTGTAGTACTGCTGCAGCAATGTCCTTCTGCAGTTTCTCTCTTCCTCCAGCTGCAGTCAAATTGCACAGACAGTTTTGTACCCCTTCCTGTTCACTTTATGGTATTAGCGTAACTCTCAGTTTGGGACTTTAATTCTGACTTTTTTGCCATCTGTATTTTGGACAGGAAGAAGGACAAACAAGCCAGGCAGGTATATTGTAGTTCTAGTATGTTGGTTTTTTTTTTTCCAGTTAAAAATTAAAAATTTATAAAGAAAAAAAATCACCGTATCATGCAACCTTTTTTCTTCCTGAATTTGCGAAATCAAATTTATGTATTGCAATGATCAAAGTAATTAAGAACACATAGATAAATCTGTACATCACTTTGGTTTCTCAGTTCTATAGAAAACCACTTAGTAAGTTAAAACAGGGCTATTAGCAGTTTTGTTAAACAACCCTTTACTTAATGCAGTTATTCTTACCCACAACAGTAACGTCACAACTGTGAGTTAAAGCATCAGAGGGAGATTACTGCTACCAGAAATAGTCTTTTAAAGATTAAGAGCCAGCTTTTCAACTCAGTTATTCAGGCTGATAGCCAATGGTAATTTGGGTCTTGATGCTTCTGTGGAGTGGGGTATGCAGGTCTTCCTCTCGGTGTTCTCCAGTATTCTCTGAGTAGAACTGTTGCTACTTTTTACTGTCTTCCTCAGGGATTTTTTTCTTTCTCAAAGTTATCATTTATGCCAGACACTCAAGGTAACACGATATTCAGAATTCTAAAGTAATAACATCATGACTTGTGTGTGTGTGCAGGTAAACTGCGGATTTATTTGTCAGCAATACCATCAGTGGAAAGCCTGGACAGTTTCTCTCAACAACACTGCATCTGCTATAAGAAGGAGAAAGCTTGCATGACACTTGCTACGTCTAAGAAATTTCTGAGATCACCTTCCTACTCATGTAGGAAAAATCTTTCAGGTAATGTGTCAAGTAGGTTTAAAACAACTTAGGCTTCATTTAGAACATCTTCGCTTTCAAAGACATCCTACTACATATCCTAACATACCCTAGTGTCTCCAGGTGTTTACAAATATTATTAATTATTTCTATGAAACTTCGATTGTAAAGAAGAGAGAAAAAAAAAGCCTAAATACTGTGTTGATTTTCTTGGAAACAAGACTACTAATGAATAATAAGAAACATGTACTGTTGATACAGTAGACACGATTTATAGTGTCAGTCACAGACATCCATTTTCTTAATTAAGGAAATATGGATATGTAGGTCACATATATTTGTAGGGAACGTAATTGTAACAGGGGGCTTGAACTTAATGATCTCTTGCTGTCCCTTCCAATCCATGCAGTTCTGTGAATTGTGAATGCATTTGCACCATAGTTAGAGGAAGTCAGATTCAAAAGTATGCACAAATTGTACATAGGCAAAATGAAATATAGTTTTTGTATTAAACATATCAAATAAGAAGCAATTCTGCTTCTTTTTATATTTACTTCACTTTTTCAACTGGATTGTTATACTAATAGCTAGTCATATTGTTAGCAAGTAAGTTCAGAGAGAAAAGGAAATAGGTTTCAGGTAAGGACTGGTGTTAGCCCTAATCATTCAGAAAGGAAAAATGATATGACTGATTGGTATTATTGTTTGGTACTTATGGTGTTAAATTTCCTGAATTTTCTGTTGGGTAAATCAGGTAAATTAGGTAAAATAGATAAGTCACCACTTCAACAAGTACGCTCATAGTCTGGTACCTCTTAAGCCTCTTCAGAATTGCATCAAAACTAGAAATAATAACTGTGAAAGGAAGTTTTATAAATCTGCCTCCAGATGAAAGCAAGAATTTCAGCTGAGGAGGGGCAAGGTATTTATTTTCAAATTCAAATTTCACTTTCTTAGTTATAGAAATAGCTATCACATGGGCATGAAAAATAACATAAAATTCATATTTATTTGGAGCAGAACAAGAAGATTATTCTACAATGTCATGGATGTCAATTAGAGATGATGCAGTTTTAGGATACTTCCAGCTACATTTGCAGTTAGATATTTCTACCATCATAACTGTTATTTTTTTTACTTTGAACTGAATAATTAGCAATACTGATTCAGCTCCAACTACACTTAATTTGAATTAACTGTTGCAGAAACAAATTGAATATGCAAAAAAAAAAAAAAAGAGTTTAATGCAAAGTTGTTGATAATATTAATTACAGAAGTATTAATTGAATGTTTAGGTTGCTAAAAATGAAGAAATATATGTTTGATCCACCATTAAATTGACAATGTCAGCTCCCACAAGGTATGGAGGAACTTCAGCGTAAAAAAAATTTGGTCAAATTATAGGCCACAAGAACAGGACTGCATCGCTCAGAGAAATACAGAGTAGAATTTAGTTACTAATCAGGATGAGCTTAGTGGCTGAATGGTGATTTGTATTTTTGAAAATTCTATTATATGACACACACCATACACTCATACAACACTTAGCCCCATCCTACTCAGACCCACAAGAAGGACCCAGGAGAACAGGGCACCCATTCTGATTGGCCATAGGCTGGGCACTTCCACCCCAGACCCAGCATTCTTCACCACTTTGTTCCTCCAAGTTCAGTGCTGTAAGTCAAACATCCAAAAATAATAATAAAACAAAGGAAAATAAACTTGAGCTTAGACTTTCCACTTAAGCTGAAATCACTGTCCTTGTAGTTCTGTTCTGTGTTAATTTCTTCAATACAGAAGAAATGTCTCTCTCAACTGCAACTGTTCAGTCTCTTACTTTCACCCTCCTTATTTGATGAAGAGTTGAGAGCCATATTTAATGCACAAAGTCTGATTTATGCATGTACAAAAAAAATCTCTATTTTTTATACTTAACTATGTTAGAAATAATACAAATTTATAACATCCTAGTACTGTAGAAACATTGATAGTTCATTTTTAGAAAGTGAGAACTTCTCAAGTGTAATTTGATAAATCTGCCTATTGGCTCGCTGGCCTTTTTTTCTTTTGAATCGTTATAGAGAAGGTGACTGACTCTGGATGCAGTCATGAATGCTGAGTGATTCTACAAAGGTAAGCTCCAGATGTCTTCCAGTTGGCAAACAGAAAATGAGAAATGCATGACTACTTACAAAAATTACTTTCCCATTTGCTCAGCACCCTGCTTATGGACAATGTTTCTGCCCAGTTGTCTATACTAACATTTTTCTAACTATGAAATTGTCTCTTTTCCTGCCTAGCCCTGCACGGTGCATTCCACATTTTTCAACAGTAGCAGTAACTGAAATGGCAGACTCAAATCATTTTCTAGCACACAGATAACTTCAGTTCTCAGACTTCTGTTTTTATGAAGTCATATCAGAGTAGTTAAATAGCAGTAAAATCTTTAACAATAGTTAAAGATTGTGTGTAGTAAGCATTTCTCAAATACAGTATTGAGCCATCTCCCATATATAAATTATACAAAAGAACAGTTATCTTTTATGGAACAATATAAGTTGGAAAGAAAATGTAAGGAAAGAAGGATCACAAACCCCAGAAAGGAACTGTCAAAAGACAATTGAAAGAGGCAGTCTAATGGAAAATATAGCACTGTCTGAGCTGAAATCTTATACCTAATCAACACTGTCTATTATCATTTGATGTGCATCATCAATTTCTATTTAGGCAGCTTAATTCCATGTCAGAGATTGCAGCTAGCTGAAAATAAAGAATAAAAAAACAAACAAACAGTTGGCTAAGAGTTTTGAATAATACTGCCACTATTTATCAAGTAATTTATTTGACAGATAATGCTTTGGTTGCTGAAGTATTGGTTCAGTATCATAAGTAGTATTTGTTTAAATGCGTTAGTCAAGGGAAAAATACAAAATCAATGAATAACATATTTGATAAATGATATTTGACAAGCAATGAAGACAACTTTTTCTTTTCTAATCTTGTATTAAATAATTTTCTTTAAAAGCAGAAACTCTAGTTGATTGTGTTTCTTTTGTTTTGTTTTGTTTTCCCAGATGATTCCCTTTGGCCATTTGTAACAGAGTGCAGAGCAATGGATGCTGATTTTGGCTTTTGTAATACTGCTCCTCCCGTGTCCATAAATGAAACAAAATTAGGTAATTTAACTGGAAAATTGCTTTGTAGCACCCCATATTTTAAATGTAGTGACTAGTGTTGCTTAAAACAAAAATCCAGTTTAAAATGCTTCTCTTCTACTCTTCTTTGTTTTAAATTCACAGCGATGTTTGGAGATAAGATTTAATAAAAATATATTTCTTATCACGATAATAAAAAACATCAATAAGAGCTAGAAATGAAAGTAGTCAAAAAATCAAATTAACTGATATTTAAAACCTACTCTAAGACTAAGTATTATATTGAAATGTTTAGTAAGTTTATCTGATGCTTTCAGCTACTTCAGTTAATTAGGTGATGTGTTTCCCTTACTCTTACGTGTGTGCATGTCTTTTTGCCCTACAACCTGGAAATCATGTAATTAATTCCTCAATGATTTTTTTAATCAACTTCAGAAAAACTAAATAAATCTCTTGGAAGATATAATCTAAACTAAAATTAACGGTGGTTACTTGAAATCAAGGATCTTTCTTTTTTTTTTTTTTTTTTTTTTCCTCGCTCTAATGACATTTCAAAGATATTTCAGAATCACAATCAGAGACACGTGATGTCCATATTCAACTCTCAAACCAGGCAGGACTCAAATCAACACGTGTTCCAAAATGTATCCCTTTTTAGACCAGATGATTTCAATTCTTTGTTTTCTCGGACATCGTGATTTTTAACTTTCTATCATCCTCTCAACTTTATCCATTTCTTTCTCTACAACATGAAGTGAACAAAACCTGATACAATATTCCACCTGAAGCATTTGCAGACTACATCAGGATGTGTAAAAATGTCATGCTTATTTACAAATCCAAATACGCTTGTTTTGTGGCAGCTCGACATTATTAACCTATCCTTTCTTTGTGATCTGCATGGCCTACTGAATTGTGACTAGTGAGCCAATTCATATCCAATTTTCATTGCAGATTTGTTTTACCTTGAACTTATTTATGTTCTACATACTTTTCTTTATATTATCACTTAAAAAGAGTGCATAAAAATTGAGATCAGTTTTAGTTATCACCACGGGCAGCTTAGTATTTTATTTCTGATCGTCACTGTCTGCCAATGACAAAAACAGCAACAAAAATCATTCCACGCGCTGGTGGAAGACAGCATCTACACCAACGCTGTACATTGCTTACCAAAATGTTGTATTATGCATATTTCTTCTGGTTTAGGTCTTCACCAGTCCTTTTGTAGGAAATCAGGGTATCTGGATTATATTGTTCTCCAGGTACCAGGAAGATGTCCTGGAGGCATTATAAGATGTGAATTCAGCTAGAGATGCAGTTTAGAAAAAGAAATAAAATATCAAAGATGTTAACCCCTCTGGCCTCATCGGAGAAAAGAAAACTTCAGAGAAAAGGGCAGAGGTGGAAGGAGAGATTCTCCATTCGGCTGGGGCTTCAGGCACAAGTAGTCTGTTATGATCTGCCGCACTCATCTGTAGATCGAGCTTTAATTTTTCTGAAGACTGAAATATTTTGCTAACTAAAGTTTCATCACCTACTAGAGCATATCTGAGTGAAACCTGGCACCTTTTGATGTACAGAAGGACAGCGGATGTAGGAAATTAATTTCCAAAGATGAGTGGCACAACAGGGGTTAGAGATGAAAAGATGTTTTTCAGGCCTTGGGCTATCTGTGTGTCTCGTGTATGCTGCAGCTCCCTCCGGGCTGCATGAGAATGCAGATTTTTTCTGTATCTCATTCTGCACTCACATCTTTTTAGGAAGGCAGTGGTACTTTCCTTGCATATTGTATGGGAACTGCTGAGTCACAGCCTGAACTTGATTGATCACCTGAGGCGAGCCACGAGTCAGCCAGAGGAGCGCAGGTGAAGGCACCTGTGCTGCTGGAAGGGGTGGAACGTGGCTGTACCCCTCCTAGACCTATTTAAGAGCTGGCTACCAGGGGGGAAGGATCTCTTCTGGAGATCTGCTTTGTTGGTGTTTTTTGAGTGAGTCCAGGATAGGGGTAAGCCTTCTATTTATTCTCTTTTGTTATCATAGTCTGCTCTGCCTAACTCTCTTGTTTATTTTGTGATTATAGCATCTTAATATTCTTTGATTATACACGTATCCAATCATGTAATGATATCTCTGGCTTTAATTTACATGAAGTTATGAAGGTTTCTACTGAAGCAGATGTTTTGCGGTGTCTTATACAGGAGTTCTGTTCTGCAACTTACTGTTGACATAAATTGTATAAGGAGTCTATGCTGCATGATGAAATACTGTTTTTATTACAGTCAATGAGAAGTTTATGCTTGACTTAGTCAAGTCAGGTGGTCACCCACAGAGCCAAAGCTGAAGCTGAAATAAGCTTTCATATTGTTCAGATTCAGCAATTATTCTAGCCACCATCCAGGTTGGATAAGAAGCAGCAGTGTGCACTTAAACATTTACTTGGTGTAGTTTAAAAGTTATCCCAGTGGAAATAGTCTCATTCTTTCTTTACTCTTATTGAACTACAGTACAGAATAACATGCTTTATGTTCCAGAGTAGTGAATATTGTCTGGAAAGTCTCAAGAGCAACATCTCTTATTTCTTTGTGATATACTGAAGTATACCATTTCCTTTCAAGCTAGCTTAACCAAAAAAAAAAAAAAAAGAAAAAAAAAAAGAAAAAAAACAAGGAACAAGCATACAACATCAATACCCCAAAATAACCTGTCTAAATATTACCTTTGCTCCTCGATCTGCGAACACTGTTGCATTAGGAAGCAGCTGACAGAACAGCTGTCATTAACCTGAATGTTGCTCCATCTTAGCAATACTGGTTTGTCAAGCCAATGCATTTGCTAAAACTGCAGCACTTCTGGCGTAGCTCCACACAGTTTCTAGGCTTCAGAGTGATGACAATAGGATTCACTCGCCTGCGCAATCAGATGACTGCAGACCTTTCAGCTGTCATGGATGTAACAGCTTTGACAAATGTCAAAGGCACACAGAAGCTTGTGGGGTGTGTTATCTCACTTTCCCTCTCACTGCATACAGAACAGAGTGAAAAATATCCAGAGGACCTCTCTGAGGCCAAAAAAAGAGTCATCACAGAGTATTAAGAGGTTGGTTTTTTTTTTTCCCTGAAGCTACAGGGTTAGGATGCTTTTGTTTATTTCACTGGAAAAACTAGGGACTTGAAATATTATCTCCTTAAGTCTGGTTTCTTAAGAAATGAGTGCATTCACGTGTGTCATCTCTAATTTAACCACGAGTAGTCTACCTTCCATCTGTCATGTTGTGCTTTCAGGCTAAGATACAGTGGTTTAGACAGGCATATTTTCCACAGTTTCAGCTTCAATCCTTCTGAAATTTAAGAAAGTGTTGAAGAAGTGCTGTGGAGGCTATTTAGTTTTGTTAATGCAAAACAGAAGTGTCCCACATAGGGATGCAGTGCTTATAGAATGCTGATATCTTTGCCCAAAGCTGAAGCCATAAATTGCACAATATCCACTGTACAGACTTGGAAGAGAAGTTTGTTTTTATGTAAATAGTGTATAAATGCCACCGAAAGACAGAGAGTAATATGTTTTCACACACTTGTCATGAAGAGCGAGAAAAAAAGAGACATTACTTTTCATGATTAGCCACGAGCTTTTCCCATTAAAGTCTATCTCAAAACTGATATTAACTTCTGTGCCATCTGAGCAAAGCGCTGACACCCTACAATGTCAAAACGTGTTTTGACATTTTTTTTTAAGTTGTATTTTCCTCCTAAAGCTTCATCACTTTTCCTTATCAAATTCTCAACTTTTTTCTCCCTCGCTTGCTTCGGGAGAGGCATCTTGCTAATGAGAACAGTGTTTTTGAGCCATTCAAGCATAGTTGTCATCAATTTACACGTAAAACATTTACACAGACTCACCTTTCTGTGAGACAATGGGTAAGAGAGGGTGGGCAAGACATAACATGCCTCATATTGGTCTTAAGAAAGCTGAGGAAAGGAAAACACATTTTTCAGGGGGCCTGTAGGCTAGTCATGCCAAAACATTATTTTGTAGGAACAAAGGGGAAGCACAGATAGGAACTGGTATTGGAGGTGGCCTCTGGGACTGTTCGAGGTTTGACATCAAACCCTTTATTTCAATACATAATTAAAGAATAAGTAAAATATTCTGTATTCATGGCAAGAAATAGATTACATGACATAGAATCATAGAATTGCTCAGGTTGGAAAAGACATTCAGGATCAGCAAGTCCAACCACAGCTTAACCATACCACCCTAACTCTTAACAACCCTCCACTAAATCATGTCCCTGAGCACCACATCCAAATGGTTCTTAAACACATCCAGGGATGGTGACTCAACCACCACCCTGGGGAGCCCATTCCAGTGCTTAACAATCTTTTCTGTAAAGAAGGTTTTCCTGACATCCAACCTAAACTTACCCCTGCACAACTTGAGGTCATTTCCCTTTGTCATGTCACCAGTGAGAAGAGACCAACCCTCTCGCTGCAATCACCTTTCAGGTATTTGAAGAGAGCAATAATGTCTCCCCTCAGCCTCCTTTTCCCCAGACTGAACAGCCCCAGTTCCTTCAGTCTCTCCTCACAGGTCATATTCTTCAAGCCCTTCACCAGCCCTGTTGCCCTTCTCTGGACCTGCTGCAGCACCTCCGTGTCCTTTCTGTACTCAGGTGCCCAAAACTGAACACAGCACTCGAGGTGAGGCCTCACCAGTGCCAAGTACAGGTGCAGAGAAGGTAAGTGGTACTTTTTCTGGAGTTCTTGCTGCCAAGCTAAAGGAACAGCATGAACTCTTCTGTACATTAAAATGTAAAATATATTGGGGGAAAAAAAAAAAGAAACAGTAATATGGCAGTGGGCTATCCAGCTTTCTGATATCAGCTTGCAGAAGCACTGAAACAAATCACTCAGTAATTTCAAATATCAATCGTATTCTCACCTTCCCATAAAATGTGATTTGTTACCATCCTTTTCTAATTTGACTCTGGGGACTGAAGATGCCTTTGCAGTATTAATTGTTAATCTAAGTAATGTTGTAATTTTAATCTGTGCCTAAGGCATCCTGAGATCAGCAAGAACTACTCACTAGATGCTAACAAGAAAGCAAATTCAGTTTCAATATATGCAGGCTAAGGAAGAAGTTCAAGCAATTGCTGTAGTCGAGAAGAAAAATGAGATGTGTACATTGACAGTATTCTTACCACTCTGGAGCATGTTTAGAGTCAGAAATACATTAATTTTCTGCTTTAAATAACCAGTACAGTAGCCATACGTTGTTTATAAAAAAGCTCATAAAAATGTTTCTAATATTTGCAGCTGTGGCCTTTCTGTTGTTTCTCATGGCTGTATCACAAAGCAGCCTTGAACAGGTCACAGATACAAGCATGAAATACAGAACTTATGAATTAGCGAGACTGTCAAATATATCATGACAATCAAAGAGTTTTTTCTGTTTTATTCATTTAATCTCACAGAACAGAAGAATGGTGTGGTGGTTGCTAGCTACTTTGAGAAGAAATGGTGCAGACCGTGTAATATTTTCTTTTCCTGCATTGCATCTCTGGACTAGACTGGAACAGCGCACAGTAGGCCACTGTGTCATGATTTAAATTTATTAAAGGTATGGTAATCGTTACCAATAGCAACTGAGGGAAAATAGAGACTACACAGATCACGTGTGTCCACTAGTACTGTAATACTTTCTTTTCCTTGCAGGAATTTGTTAATATTAAAACCTACTCAATTTGAGTGAGCTGTGCTCGTGGTGTTGCCGAAGCCAGAAATCCAGGTTTTGTGTTTCTAGAGTGCAGAGAACACATTCAGAGCAAAGAAGGTAAAGACCAGTTTGCTTTTTAATTCACAGATACACTGAAATAACCCATGGCATGGCAGCATATGGCAACAAATATAAGTCCAATCAAGTGTGTTGCTGAAAAGCAGACAAAAATATTTCTTGCTTTTTTTTTACATTGTTCTGGGCAGAACGAAGTATATTCTCACTTCATAGAATGACTAAAGCAAATGTTGAATGATGCATGAAATAAATAAAAAAAATACCTCTTGTGACCTGCTAGTCGGAGAAAATGCAGATAGCATTGTGCTGTTATATTTAGGAGAGGTAGATCTGCTAGTGGTTGAGAAATATGCAGTCTGTCAGCATGATCTAAGTCCAAGAAACCTCTAATATCTTTATATTCAAAACAAAATAAAAGCTACACACTTAACATTTTTTTTTCTAGTTTTTTTTTTCTTTCCTTAAAAAGTCAGTTACCTGTAATCACGGCAAAATAGAAAACCCTTCTTCTCACAGACTGCAACTCCACCCTTTAACCTTTAAAATAAAAGGTGAAAACTGGAGAGCGTATATTTCAGCTTAAGCTTGGAAAGATCTTTAACAACTTCTGAATAATTTCTTTTATTATTATTATTATTTTTTTTTCATTTGACTGATTCTTTTTTTTTTTTTTTTTTTTTTTTAATTTTTTTCTCATTGAATCCATAAACCAATTTGTCTAGAGAAAAATAAAATGGAGTTGGGAAGTTATATCAGAAGATGAAGAAAGCAGCTTCTCAGGGAAACAGAAAGGCGTTATTTATCCTGTTGTGGCAGCACAGCTGGAGTGCTCTCAGGGGCAGAAAATGTTCATGCTGAAAATTCAGTGGAAAAATCAATAGTGATAGGATCACACTTTTATCATTTTAATGACCGTACACTCAGCAAAATTTTAGAGTTCTGACTAACAGCACGATCATAAGTGAGAAAGGCAAGTATTATTGGAAAAAACAGCATAATACCTACCAAATCTTTGATTTTTATTTTCGGCACCCTTACAAGCTGAATATTTGTTAATATTATTCATGACTAGAGAGCATGAGGTGTAATAGAAACTTCTTTATGATGATTTAAATTCAGACTTCTAGCTATCTGTAGAACACTGCATGGGGCAAGTCCTGTTCTAATTATCATGTGAAAGTTTTGCCAGCAATCAGACTGCAGATTTTCTGTGACTTTAGTATAATGTGCAAAAATACAAACATTGCAAAAGACATCTCTTTCAGGAGACATGCTTAGCATCCCTGGGTATCTCTGAATCACAGACAAAATTTTCTCTAGCAAGTCTAATGCCTGCCCTCTCCACAGGCTAGTATGAACTCCATATTTCTTTGTATTGCCTTACTCTTTCTTGCATCTTTTTCCTACCCTGATCACAAACATGTATTTTGCAGCATACACAGGAAACACACATAAAGCATCTACAAAATGAACTCCTGGTTCATGAAAAATGATGTCTATTTTATATCTACTCTGCAGAAAATCATCCAAATCCCATTATGTGAAGAAATCACTATGTTTGAACCGTCATTATTTTCTGAAGAGATTTACTGGAAAAGAACATTGCTGGAGTTTCTGACATCTCTGATTTATCAAGCGGACTGCGATACTCTCAGGCATCGACTCCATTTAAGTAGGAAATGTAAGATAATATTTTTTATAAATTATTTAGAAGATTAGTATTTCAGTTTTATGAATAAGCAGTTTTATTTTAAGATGTACTTTATGATCCTATCTGGTAAGTCCACTCAAAGATGTGTATTAGTGATAAATAGGGACATTTCTTGACTGTTACTATCCATCTGTCAGCTACTACAGTTTGTTTACTTAGTAAATAAACTCATTCCAATGGAGAACTGAATAGGATATGAAGAGCGGAGGGAATGATGAAAAATGAGATGTTACCATCTTTTCCTTAATCTGGAATTGTACCCTAGTGAAAAATCATGCTGTCATGGTGTCCAGTTTTGCTAGCTGCTGAGTTGATACATAAACAGGAGTTTAGATTTGAGAAGCTTGTGGAAAAGAGAAGCTTCATAAACACAAAAAATAGAACAGAAGACTTCTCTTGAAAAAAAAAAAGTCATTAGATGATGAGCAAAAAAAAAAAAAAGTAAAATGACAGCTATTGTTACAAACAGTAGAATGGGATAGTGGGGGATAGCTGTAGCCTAGAAAAGCTGGAGAAAAGGAATAAAATGATATGAAAGAAGAGCAGTAGATATTTATGAGGATGAATTAAATTCCCGGTTGAACACAGCAGAATCTGTTACTGACAGGACATTTGACAGATTCCTGCTAAAGTATCAGAAATGACTTATTCAAACTGATACAGTAAAAAAATTTTAAAGGCTTTCAAGTGTTATATTTCTCTTCTGTTAAAAAAAAAAAAAAAAAAAAAAAAAAAAAAAAAAAAAAAAAGTAAGTGGAAGAAGTAAAATAACTGTGAAAATAGTCAGATGAATGGCCTGTATCAAAACCAAACTGAAAAGAGAGAACAAATTGTAAGAACAATTTTTGGGACACTTGATTTCTCACCTATTTCCTTCACCAAATGATAACAAACAAGAGGTGATCTTCTTTTAGAATCACAAAATCACAGGGGTCGGAAGGGACCTCAAGAGATTATAGAGACCAACTCTCCTACTAAAGCATGCTCCCTGCACTAGGTCACACAGGTAGGCATCTAGGCAGGTCTTGAGTATCTCCATAGAAGGAGATTCCACAACCTCTCTGGACAACCTGTTCCAGCGCTCTATCACCCTTACATAAGTAAGTTCTTCAACGTGTTAGCATGGAACTTCCTACGTTCAAGTTTTTTGCCATTACTCCCTGTCCTATTACAGCACACCTCTGAGAGGAGCCTGGCTTCAGCCATTTGCCTTCCACCTTCCTTTAAATATTTATGAACATTAATAAGATCATCTCTCAGTCTTCTCTTCCCCAGGATGAACAGACCCAGGTTGCTCAGCCTTTCCTCACATGGGAGATGCTCCAGGCTCTTTATCATCCTTGCAGCCCTCCTCTTGACATCTTCTAGGATATACCTGTCTTTTCTGAACTGGGGAGCCCAGAACTAGACACAGTATTCTAAATGATGCCTCACCAGGACAGAGAAGAGGAGGAAGATGAACTCCCCTGACCTGCTGGCCACACTCTTTTCAATGCGTATCAGGATACCACTGGTCTTCTTGGAAGTAAGGACACATTGCTTTCACTCAATATTTGTAAAAAGTAACCAAGAGCTACGGATTGAGGATAATATGTTTTTAGGAATCCAGAAATTTCTTCACGCTAAAGAGACTGCGTAGAAGACCTGAAAGCATCATATGTCTGGAAATCTTAATAATAAAGTATGCTTGCCTAAGGTAAGTTATTATTTTAAAAATCACAGTTCATACATCTACTAATGATTTGTTTATTTAGTGCTTTGGGTCTATTGGTTTCTTTTTCTTTGGTCGTTGTGGTTGGTTTGACTTTCTTCATTTTTAATTGCTCTAGCCTGTACGAAAGCATTTCAGGTTATCTGATTCAGGTTATCTGATTCTGAAAACCCATCATATAAATGCCAGCACCTTCTTCAGTTTATTTCACGCATTCACAATGATTAACTACTGTCAATATAACTTCAGATTTCTTCCAATTATTTAGAAGAAAATGCTGCTGTTATAATTGCTAACTACATATAATTTCTCACTGTTCTTAACAGGAACCAATTTTTGTGACATTTCAGGATAATCACATATGAAGCAAGCTTGAATTTTAATCAAGGATTCCTACCTTTAAAAACATGAGCCTTCCCAGTACTCAAATTGAGAGCACTAGATTTAACGCGCTTGTTTATTACTGAAAGGTGTGAGAGGGTCAGGAATGAAAACGCAGATATTGTGCTAATACTGGCAGTTTCAATTTTGTGTCTGTTGGCTTTTCCATATTGCAGCTGAACTCTGATGAATTATACCAATTTATAATTCCAAAGCGGTCCCATGAGTATCTTTTTCTTTTGCATTCTGGCATATCTGCAGTAATACAGTTTTACAGGTTCACTTTACATAGCAAATCCAGCAGAGCATTTTTCACTGTAATTGTCATGCTATACAGAAGGACTGCATTAGGATTTGGGTAAAGGCCATTGCGAGTATCCTTTATGACACCTCTCACTTCAGATAATGTATTTTTTCATCCTGCAAGTCCTGGCACGATGCGAAAGAAGGCACAGAGAGTTATTTTTTGGTTAAAGAAAGTTATTGGAAAAAGCCTGGGAAATATTTTGGGAGGTCAGTTCATCTCTTCATCCCAAAGACTGCAAGAAGCAGTCCTCTGCAAAACAGTAATATAAGCCTAAAGCTTTCTGTGCTATGTCAGTAATAGAGTCTCTCACGTGTGATTATACGTTTGCTTATAATTATGCTTTCTTATCAAAACGCACACGACGAAATCTTTAAGAAGAAAAATTAAATTAAGCGAAAGAAACTTTGCGTAATTCATGCATTTCAAAATTATTATTTATTTCTCAAGACTTTCTTCCAGCACAGCTTTTTCCAAAATTTTAAAGCACGTGAGTTTCACTCATCTACAGTTCTCTCTCTCTTCAGCTTTGATTACATTTTACAAGAAGGAATTGGACTGTTTTAACAATCTTTCCTGAGCCAGCATCTTCTGCGTAAGAAGAAATACCTCAAACATGGTGAGGATTTTGAGGCTTTATACTGTTTTTTTTTTTTTTTTACAGGTTTTTATAGAGGAAAGAGGTTTGTAGAATAGGAACATAATTTAAAATACTAGAAGTCTTTCCCGATGTATTACTCCATTATCAATAATGCATTTAAGCTTAAACCATGTTAAACTATTATTTTACAGTTATTTTAGCTTGATTAATTATTAGTGGATCTTTATAATTTTGTTTATTAATATTAATCCATATAAATTTAAAGAGAATTATGCAGTTTTGATTCCCATGAAGTTGACTTAGCTAACAAAAATGTTTGATCAAGAATAGGCTTCATCCTACATTACAATTCATCATTATTTCTGTCACTTTGGGGCTTATAATGGAATTAAGTGATGTTTATATATTTATTACTGTGTAATTTCATTATACGCCACTGAGTTTTATGACATTTCTAGGTAAATTAATTATGTCTATCTATTTCAACCGTCTCCATTTTGTACACATGATTAGTGGCCATTTGAATTAATACCTATAACTATGCTGAACAGAGGAGGTGTATTTGAGGTGCTTTTGTAGAAGCTTGACTATGGAAATGCCATTAAAATGCTAATGAAATAATACGGGAACACAATTAAGCAGATGTAATCATGCTATACTGTGTGCAATGTGAGAGTTCATGCCTCTGACGAACACACTGAGAACACATTTAAACAATAATAATTCCGACCAATGTAAAACTTGAACAGAACTATTAAGGGTTTAGTTAACTACTTTTTTCTTTTCTTTTCTTTTCTTTTTTTTTGTGGTACACGAGATGTTTGTAGCACGTTAGTTGCTATCATGTAGTAATTCTAATACTCATATTGGAATTACTTTCTTCAATAGTAAAGTATATGGCAAAAATGATTTACTAGTAAGTGACAATCTACCGTAACAATCTCACCAAGGGTAATTAGACTTTTTTTTTTTTAATAGAAAACAGATGTTATTTGAAAATTCTCCTCTCTATCATATAACTTACAAATGAAAATACATCAATCCCATTATTTTGAACAATGTTGAAGACTTCTACTTGTTTACATACCGAAAGCAGAATAAATATACAAGTCGTTAACCTCTGGACTGCGTTAGGTTTAAATGTGTATATATTTATATTATAAGCCCACATTTTTGCTGTCAGCTACCAGCAGTTGCATGAGAACAACTGCAATCTTGAATGTGATGTTCTGCACTGAGCAGGTTGCAAAGATCTTTTCCTAAAACTAAAGACTAGATTAAATGCTGTTTTTCATGCTTTAATATATCTATACATGCATTATCAGTGAGACATTTCAAGTTAGGCTTGAAAGGTTACATTATTAAATTTAAATGACTGCTGTTTGCAATGACCATGGATGCAAATAACTTCCCTCAAATTATGTTGAGGATGGAAAACTAGATTTAGGACTAATTCTCCTGTTATTTTTTATTGGGTTTTAAAGACAGAGCTAGGAATTCACCATTTGATAAACAGGGGTCTGTGAGTGGGTCATTTGCAAAACTAATTGATTTAACCTCTCTGCTGATGTACAGTCTTGTGCGTAAGTAATTTTGCAGGACTAAGAAATAATAATTGGTCCATATGTACTAGTTTCAAGGTAATATGTTTTGTAAAATTATAATGTCATTTCACAGAATCACGGAACCGTGGGGGTTGGAAGGGACCTCCAGAGATCATCGAGTCCAACCCCCCTGCCAAAGCAGGTTCCCTACAGCAGGTTGCACAGGTAGGCATCCAGACAGGTCTTGAACATCTCCAGAGAAGGAGACTCCCCCACCTCCCTGGGCAGCCTGTTCCAGTGCTCCGTCACCTCACTGTAAAGAAGTTCTTGCACATGTTTGTGCAGAACTTCCTATGCTGCAGTTTCCTGCTGTTTCCCCTTGTCCTGTCTCCACTCACCACTGAAAAGAGTCCGGCCTCGCCATTCTGCCCCCCACACCTTAGATATTTATAGACCTGGATCAGGTCCCCTCTCAGTCTTCTTTTCTCAAGGCTGAACAGACCCAGTTCACTCAGCCTTTCCTCATAGGGGAGATGCTCCAGGCCCTTCACCATCTTCGTGGCCCTCCGCTGGACTCTTTCCAAGAGATCCCTGTCTTTTTTGTACTGGGGAGCCCAGAACTGGACGCAGTACTCCAGATGAGGCCTTACCAGGGCAGAGCAGAGGGGGCGGATCACCTCTCTCGACCTGCTGGCCACGCTCTTTTTAATGCACCCCAGGATGCCATTGGCCCTCTTGGCCACGAGGGCACACAGCTGGCTCATGGCCGACCTGTCGTCCACCAGGACGCCCAGGTCCCTCTCCGCAGAGCTCCCCTCCCCTCATCCCCCAACCTGTACTGGTGCATGCAATTATTCCTCCCCAGATGCAAGACTCTACACTTGCTTTTGTTAAACCTCATCCAGTTTCTTACTGCCCAGCTCTCCAGCCTGTCCAGGTCTCGCTGAATGGCAGCACAGCCTTCAGGTGTGTCAGCCAATCCTCCCAACTTCGTATCATCAGCAAACTTGCTGAGGGTGGCCACTATCCCCTCATCATTGATGGGTCATTGATGAAGATGTTGAACAAGACCGGACCCAGCACCGACCCCTGAGGAACACCGCTGGTTACAGGCCTCCAACCATGGAGTTGGGGTCCCCATTTATGGTTTTTGGGATGGGTTGGGGTCTCCATTTGGGGTCATGGAGTTGGGAGTCTCCATTTGGGGTTTTTGGGATGGGTGAGGGTGTCCGTTTGGGGTTTTTGCGATGGGTTGGTGGATCTCCATTTGGGGGTCTCCATATCGAGTTACAGGATGGGTTGGGGGCTCCATTTGGGGTCTTGGAGTTGGGGTCCCCATTTTGGGGTCATGGGATGGATTGGGGGTCTCCATTTGGGGTCATGGGATGGATTTGATGGATTTAGAATTTTGTGATGGAAAGCAAAGAAATATCACAAATCGTAACAGCAAAAATTTATTACTCTGGAAGATTAAAGCAGATTTTTAAACTGACAGTACTTTTCTATACTGAAATAACCGACAGATAATTAGGATGGTCTTTTTAGGTGAAGTTTATTGCCATAATCAGTGACTAAGGTGTACAAATGGTGCTCGGTTCCAATGTAACACTCAGATTCCTGTACCAGAATTTGATCTAAAATGTCTGTTTGTGTATCACTTGAATGAATTTAGAAGAAAGATCTCCTGACCTGTGGCTGAATATACATCCAGATTGCATCAGCCAAGGAACTTTTGAAATTTTAAACGGCCAGTTTTTGAATCTCATGGTAATGATGACAGTGATCAGATTAAATGCCTACAACAGATAGGTGGGTCAACAGTGGCAATTGTTAATATTTTCCATTATTTTTATTGCCCTAGATTCCTTGAAAACTGTTATGTAGGATTTCAAACTCATGAATAAATACACAGAAATAACTACATACCAGTGGAATGTTTTCAGCTTGGATTTTAAGGAAATTACATTGAAGCTTAATATAAAATGAAGGAATATCTTTCCCATTCTCCAGGACTCCCTCCCTTCTTTAGTAAGGTAGCGTAACGATCATGCCAACTTCTTTCTTAAGATGCAAAAAATATTTTGCAATATGTATGCATGCATTGTATGATAAGCAGAATATTGATTCTTTACGTTTCCCGTACCACAAACAATGAACATCAGCATATCAGCCTTAAGTACATTAAGTCTGTGAAAAGCTGTTGGTTGGTTTTGTTTTTTTTGGGTTTTTTTTTTTTTTTGGTTTTTTCTTGAAATTTCACTTTTAATTTTCAAGCATAACATAAGACTAAAAAAATTTGTTTAAATATCTCTTCAGCCACCAAGAAAATATGAATCAATTATTTTTATATCATCATCCCTACATCTCATCAAAAAGCACTTACGATAGAGTCAGTAACAAGCAGCAGAGTAATTAAGTGGGATTTAAAACAAGAAACTGATCTAAAGTACGGGTGAAAGTTAGAATTTCATATTCAGTGACCATCCCTTTTTTACAGGATCTCGTGCTTAAAAATAAGTCATAGTTTAGCAGTGAGTGGAAGCTGAGTTTAGGTGACTTTTTGCAGGTAGGTAAAAACATTTGAGAGGAGAACAGGAAAATAACTGCATAGGTTTGTAACATATCATTATCAACTGTGTTTGCACAATTGAAATTTTTTTTTTTTTTTTTTTTTTTAATAAAAAAGCCTAAAATAACAATGAATACAAAGAGTAATGACCAAATCTTTATAGACTACTAGAGCTATTGATGTAGGCTCAAGTTTGAGCTTTTGAAGGAAAAGGGATTAGTCTATTATTATTATTATTATTTTATTGCGACATTTTTCTTAGAGTGCATGAGGACACAGAAAAATAGTCCAGTAGGACTGTACCTTTCTAGTAAGAACTCCAATGTACTTGTTTAACAGAGTATGAAGAATTGCATCTTTTTTTCTGGGGACTATAGAGGAAGAAGGATTCTAAATGCTTTAGAGGCATGATTTATGAAACAGAAAAAAAAAAAAAGCCTTCAGAAAATAACTATGTCAGAATATGGGTCAACATGCAAAAGAACAAAGGAAAAAATCCATTCAGTGATAAATTATGACACTTTCATACCTGCAAACTTATTGATGGTGCACTCAATCCCCCCATCAAGACCATTAATAAAAATTTTAAATCAAGTTGCCTGTATGGGAACTGCTGAGTCACGGCCTGAACCTGATTGATCACCTGAGGCGAGCCATGAGTCAGCCAGAGGAGCACAGGTGAAGGCAATTCCTAGACCTATTTAAGAGCTGGCTACCAGTGGGGAAGGATATCTTCTGGAGATCTGCTCTGCTGGCGTTTTGTGAGTGAGCCCAGGATAGGGGTAAGCTTTCTATGTGTTCTCTTTTTGTTATCATAATCTGCTTTGCCAGAGTCTCTTGTTTAGTTTGTAATTACAAGACCTTAATATTCATTGATTATACACAGCCCCAGTATTGAGCCCTGGGGCATACCATACTTGACATTTAAGTGTATTGCTTGCATTCTTTGTTTCTGTTGCTTGAAACTGCCTCTGCCTTGCCAATGATTGCAATGACAATGGATGTGTCTGACATGTCTTTTGATTTATTCTGGCAATAAGCATCCACAAAATATTGTTGTCTCTGGACAATAAACTGTGTCTCTCAGTTGGGAGCATTTACATAGCTAGAACATAACAGGCTAAGTCAGTAAAGGCCTCAAACTGTCAGAACAAAAACGCATTGTACTAGACCTGTGCATTACTTTTCTGCTGGGCACGATCCTCCTATAAGCCAGCTGTTCAACGAAGGTGTAACTTCATAAACATAAGACAAAATTGAGATATATGTCTAAGATCAACCTTTTTTATCTTTGTGATTGGAAGAAAGTAGCTGTGGTCTTCAGGCAGTCAAGTAAGCAATGACCAAAGCTGTTGGCAACTGACAGAGAGGAATGTTTAAGAATACATTCAAAGTCTGGAGAGGATTTATAATATTTGAATAATTTTGGCTTGGACACAGCAGAAAAATTATAGAACAGAGAGGATAAGCTTCTAGTCTAGAAGGGAAAACAGTAAGATCCAGGTGAAATAATAGTTGCACACAGTACCTTCTATTGACACAAACAATGAGAACGTGAATATACAGGATCTAATCATTCAGGAGACATAAATCTAATTCAGGTGGCTTAGCAAATCTAGACTCTGTGCATGATAGGAAATCCACGTTACCTCATGTGGCATTTTTCCTTGTATTTCTCTAACAGAGCTTGCTTTTCCACTTTTTTTCAGGCCAATGTGTGGCTTTAGCACGTTCTGTCACAGTAGAATACACACATGAAGTACATGTTTAAAATTCAAGGTGGTGTTTTGGAGAAAAGGTAACTTTATGCTAATAAATGAAACAAGGCTGTAGTATGCACACAGCATGTAAATGCTTATTTTGTTGCATTTATGGAATTGTTGCTTAAGCGTGTCAGCTAACAGAGCTAAAAAACAACTCTTTTCCTCATATGCGATACAGCACGGGGCTGAGAATAATACCTGTGAGCTTTATGGTCAGCTCTGCATCATTTTACCTCTCTGCCTTTCTCTCCTAGATACATATTTCAGTATAAGTTGAATCCCCACACACTGCTCACTCCGTTCATTCATCACTCTGAACATATATTTTGTCATATTTAAAAAAACAAAACAAAAAACACCGCTCCTGACAGTTGCAAAGCATCCCCCTAGCAATTTTTTTCCACTGCTATTTAAACAGAGATGACCTAATGCACAGAGGTGGAGAGGTATAGTTCTGTGGTTATACTCAAGAGGCTTAAGTTGGTCTGCTTGAAGTTCAAGCCCCAAAATGGCTAATGCTGTGAAAGTTAGAATAGATGTCCTGAGTGTTCTAAATTGCAAAAGATTCCCTTGATTCTTGGTTATCTTGCGGTCGGTCCTGTTCCTGATGCTCCTCCCTTCTTGAGTTAACACAGAAGGGGCATTTCACGTTGGAAGGATGAAAGAAAAGTTCTTATGAATCTGCCATCATCTGCACTGCAGCTGGCATCAAGAACACTGCTGAGCCTCACAGTGAAAACAGGCCATGAGCTAGATCTAGTGAGGAGCAAATGCTTCTGAAGTATGCTGAAGGGAAAGGGGTTCTATGCAAAAAACCCATATAGATGTCTGCAACCTCTCTTCGCAAAGTGTTTTTTTTTTTTTTTAAGACATTCTGATAAAATTTAAATGATCGCGATGGAATTTTATTAAATGTATGTTTGACAGATTGTATTTTAAACTGTAGCTCCTTGTATGTAATTCAGCTGCTAGGGGACAGGAGAGCTAAATTTCACTGATAAAGCAGAAATCTGCTTTCATATTTTACCTGAATGATGTAGTAAAATTGACTTAATGACTTTAGACGGAGATTATGATATAGGTTGGTTGTGGTCCAGGCAAGTTATTCTCTGTTAAAGTAAAAATCATTCTAAAATAGATCCTTTTCCTGTTGATTTCACATAATGGAACTGTGCTGAACATCCTGTAAGTGCCCATTCATTACATTTACTATCAATTGTTTCACACAAATAATTTATAGCAAATGATCTCAAAGAAAAAAAGAAAAAATCAATTCTGGACTTTTGATTTTCCAAAGCCTTAGGATAAAAGCTTTTATATTAATTAGAAATAGATCTTGCTTTTCCCCTGCCATATAACGAAAACAAAAATACTTTTCTGACTCTTAGTAAATGTTAGTACTTATTAGTTATATACTAAAACATAGCATGGCATCCTAGCATTGCTGCTGGCAGTGGTTTCCTTAATCTGCACGGTAAGCTCTGACATATGTGCATTTTGAGTGTCCATTATTCCCTTCTTACAAACTCATCTACTGGGAACTCAACAGGACCTGCATAAAAAAGGGAAATAGAGTGCTTATTTTTGAGACTGGTAGGTAAAATTTGCTTCAGTGTGCAAATGAGCAGTTGTGGCTGTGGCCTGGAATGCAGGAGAGCTACATCTTGTACCCAATTCTTCCAGTATTTGTTGTGGAGAGTGGTACTAAGTAACTGTGCAGCACTTTGTCACATTTTAAAAAATGTAATTAGATTGTATACATATACCTGTAGAGAAAGCAATTATCGTGCGTAGGAGTGTCGCAGCTCAGTGCTAAATGGCTGAAATGTTGGCAGTCCCCACTTGTCTGAACCAGAGGCTCCCAGCCTTGTGTGTTGATTTTTGACTTGAGGTAAGACAAGCAGTTACTGGAGCATTCATGCACTTGTTTAACAACAGAAACAGTATTTTTCCTGCTTTTGTGCTTAGACATTTCTAGGAAAATACTATCATAGGGAAGATTTTTCAGTTCAGGGAATTCATTAAGTTGACTAAATTAGGAAGGCTGTATCAGGGAGTGCTTTGCACACACATACACACGCACGCTCCTCAGTCCCTCAGATCTCCCTGGCTTCCTCAGCCAGGCTTGGTGAATGCAGCATTCCATTCAATCTCAGCATCCTGTAAAGCAGCTCAGCACTGCCACTGTTTTCCCCTTGGCTGCACTATCTCTACATCAGCTAACCATGAAACATCTCCCAGTCTCAACTATCGAGAGCCTCTACAGCCATGTGGTATCACTCCGCACGATGAGCCCACAGCAATGACATGTCATCCACTTCCCACGGGTTCAAGTATTTTCTCCCGTTAGTTCTTCACGGCTCAAACCAAAGCTCTAAAAGTTGTTTGCGTTGTACTCAGCTTTTGGTCAGGGAAAGGACTTGGTAGTCCAATATTACATATATATAACACATTTTTTTAATGACTAGCATAATTTAGGGTCTGATTCTTTCCTTTTTCAAGTGAATTAAAAATCTGACAATTAATTGTGAATGCGTTACATTACAAGGGAAAATTCTGCACTATACGTCATGCAATTTCCTGGAGGAAATGTGATTTCAGGAGGAAAAAAAAAAAAGTAGAAATAACAAAATGCAGTCCTGATTTGCATTGAAAGAGAATGGAATGTTTTTCATAAACATATGCATGTCACTGAGAGATAAGAGTGAATTGATGCATAACTGTTTACGCCCAACAGCTGTTTGATTCCTTAGTTGCTAGTCTTGTACCTGCCACCATCTAGTTATTGAATCATTTTGGGAAGGGATGAAAATAAAAGAGCTTATTATGAAGCTAAGAGCAGCCCTTATGCAGAGCACCTGTGAAACTCTGGATTTGGTAAACAGAATATTAAGTTAGGCTTTTTTATTTAGCAATTAGAGTACTTATAAAGAGGGGAGGGTTGCTCTTGCCTGTTTAGGCCAGCTTTAACTATTCCCTTTCAAGATAGGAGAATAGGACTAATAGGCGAAGAGTCCTAAATTCATGCACACAAACACGCTACTACATGAATTATATATTAAAGAGAGAAAAAACATTCAGGTGACTTACAACTATAGAGTTCAACATGTGTAATGACAGGGGCTCACTTCTTTTCACCTCAAAGCATTGCTTTCCGATTATGTTTGTAGGGCTTTTTTTTTTTTTTTTTTTAAGTATTAAAATACAAGCTGTTATGGAAAAGAATGCTAGCATCTCTTGTATTATAAGAAAAAGCAAATGGTTTTTATGATCTTTGCTTCTACCTTCAGACTAACAAAATAAAAAAAAATCAGTTTAAGCTTCATTCTCAGAAGGGCCCAGATCTCCCATTGTTTGGAAGGCTGCTAGATATTTAATTCCTCTTCACAGCTGTAGTTACTGAAAATTTTGTTCTGGACAACTAATTTTCTTACTTAGTGAAATTTGATGCAATTATTCATAGCTCTAGGAGCTTCCTAGGCGTCAGATACAGAAGACACTAACTCTGTGTCCAAAACCATCTTTCTCCGAGCAACTAAATTCTGTACTAAATTTGCACTGAATATCTAATTCCCACCAAAACCAATGAATTGGAAAGAGAAGCTGAGGTGAAGCCCTCATTAGGATAGGATGGTACAAATAGGTCTTTAACAGTGATACATATAAATAATCACTTCTGACTCCATGATTATAATGTTTCAAAGTTTTTCTTTGAATTCCAGAAGTCCAAGAAACAAAATATGAGAGAAATGGCAACTTACTGCTTTCTTTTGTTAACGCTGTCAGATATTGAGGAGAGTGAGAATTCTGTGCAGTAACTGAGTTTAAAGAATTCGGTTTTTAGTAAGCATGTAACAAAGCATATAATTGAAAGGGTATTTTTTTTTTTAATCTCTTTCTGCAGTATGAAGACAGATAGATATTATGCAAGCACCCAATGAAATGTCCTTAGCAACTAAAACTATTCACATTTTAACAAGTACAATATGGTTGTTGTCTTTAGAGGAAAATTAACTGACCCTAGCATAGCATCTATTATACAGTTTCCAATTAGGTTCCTGTAGACTTGATTAGGCTTTTTATTTCAAATAATGGTGATAATAAAAGGGACTCAGCTTTCACATGTGAAAATCCTTCATTAATCAACTATATTTTTTAATAATTCAATTGCTACTTACATAAGTATTTACAGATTAAATCAATGTTGTGGATGACAGTGCTATTTCACCCTTTGTGGAAAAGCATTCCCCTGAGTTATGTAAGATTAATTCTATTATGCATGAATGAAGCATCTTAAAAAATGATGTAACAACAAAAATAATTAGTACTCCATGCTCCATTTGAATTGTCAAGGCGTCAAAATCTAACCAGTGAATGAAAAAAGAATCATTAATGAGAAGATTTTTAACAAGCAACTGAGAGCCAAAGTTGTTCTTATTCACCTGTTTGTTTGCATTGCTCAAGCAGCAGGAAAAGAGTGATCTACAAGTGCAAACAAGTGAATAAGATCAGATATTATAAAGATAATATAGATAATATAAAAAATAATTGATAGAAGGTACGTATTCAGAGAAAAAAAAAAGTGGTATATAGAGAAAAAGTGGTAGATTGGGATATATAAATAGGCTGATAAACATAGAAGAAGTTGACTGAAGCAGACATGAATGACTAACATAGTACTGTAAGTATTATTACTGTCTTACCTACAGACATAAGAGATTGGAAAGAAAAAACAGTCCCAGCAGTATTTATATAATTGAAAGGTAACAACTGAAATCAACTATGTGTTGATTAAAGCTGAAGCTTCTATAGATGCCAAATAAATATACTGCCTCTATCATGCTGAGTGAGAACATTAACAGAAAAGAAAACAAAGAGAGACTATAGCTGCACTGGATTAGGAATTTGTTTGTTTGTTTTTAATGTAATCAGCAATATGCTTTATTTGAGCACAATGCTAACAAGGTTCTTTTAACTCCTTGTGAACAGTTTCCATTTCATGACCCCCTAACAATTAATACTTGCATGGCTTCATTGACAGCTCATTTACCTGTTGATCTTTGACTGTATGTTGAATTCAGTTTTTTAATTTAATTTTATTTTCATCTATCTTGAGGAGAAATAGCCAGTCAACTTAATTTACTTATTCACAGTAATGCAACATCTATACAAATTCCACAATCATCCTTCCAGGCAGGAATAAATTCATCTGACAGTCATGACCTGCTATTATTGTGACTGACGGTGCTGTGAATCCCTGGTACAGTCACAACAGTCTGATCTTATGTGAGATCCCTTTTCAGAGTAACAAAAAGAGATTTTTTGATGATTATTGATACTTATGATACATCTTAGTATATAACAATTATACATTATTGGTAAGAAAGAAACGTCTCTTCATTTAACTATATATTTTATTCTCTGGGTAAATACTGTCTAATTTTAAAGCTATTTGTATGTTCTGTGATATGTCACATACATAGTGGGGAAAAAAAATAACGTGTAAAAAAAACAGATCCATCTAAGGTTTTCATACAATTACATCATCTCACATTGTGCTCTGTTTGTAAGTGCTTTCACACAGTAACTGCTCTTAACAAATGATTTCAGCAGAATAAATATAGGTATGCGTTGATAAAATTCCACAGAACTGTGGGATGATTGCAAACATTTGAGGATGTAACTGAAAGACCAGATTTGAACTCATTTGAAGTACAGACTAATGTAACCTTCAAAAATAACAGAAGTATTACATATATCCCATAAGACAAAACAGAAGTGCATCATTTAACTGCCTACTGAATCCCGATCGTGTGTGTTTTACTCCCTACTTAGTTGCAAAAAGTGTGTTTGTAAACAATATTATGACCAATTACACAGAACTATGACAACTAAGAGACAACGCTGTAATCCAGTTATTTGTGTCAGGCCCTTAACACTGCTTTAAAAACAATCGGACTCAGCTTTTATTTATACTACTCAAAGCCTTTCTCTTAAAGTTTCTCCTTTCATTCTGCAATGTATCGCTTCTTTTTTGCGTTGTTCCAAAATTACCTTTTCAGAAACTGAATATGTAGATACAGTGTCTTCAAAGGAGGAGTAAACGGTAAAAGACTACAAACTCCTGTAGAAAGAATGAAGATTTTATGTACGTGGCTACGCAGGAAGAAGTGTCCTCCTGCACTTCCTTTGTCCCCCCACAAGCTGTTCAGACAAGTCCATGGCCTGAAGTAATTCAACACATCTTCTATTCCAATACCTTAGAAAATAGCCTAAACATTGGGCAGTATCTCAGGGCGAGTTTCAGGGTGAAAAATAGTCCCTTTCAATGAAACAGTTTTAGCAGTCATTAGAGAAGACTAGAAGCTGCATATCAACCAACCTTGTACTTCTTCCCTCTCCTCCTTCTTTGTTTCAGTGACTGTTTTTACTTTCTTAAGCAGAAAATTAATTAAATATCATCAGCTAAAAAAATCCGGAGCAAGAGAGACCTGTCCCAAACTATCTGCTAACATCGCAATTAGGGCACTCTGCTGAGATGTAAAACACTTTCATCAAAATGCAATCAGGTAAGGAGGAGATATTAACCGAGTCCCAGCTGAGCATTCTGTCAGCTTGCAGCTGTGCTACGTGGGAGGAGTGGACACTTCTCCAAAGTTTGTTATTGTTTTTTTCTTTTTTTTTTTTTTTTCTTTTCCCTAAGGAATGTAGATTGCTCTGAGCATGCCTGTGAGATCACGCCGTGGAGGTCTACTCTGTGAATCCCGCTGTCAACGAGATCCAGTATAGACAAAGAGCAGCTTTACTGTTGGCATTGTTCATCCCCAGCAGAAGAAGCGTAGGCACTGCTGCATTGCTGGGTGTTTTTGGTGATTTCACCTGCTGTGTGCCCATGTGTCTTTCAGCGCTCCATGAGGAATTGCAGTAATGGTCTCCCACTGCAGACTGCAACGCGCTGGACAACTGAAGCACCTAGCTCGCTGTGAGTAAAGACGATTAACTTGGCACACTTTGTGACTTAAATACTCATCACAGAACATGCTACTGTAGACTGACATTAGGTTTTGTTCATTTGTGAAGTAGCGTGCCCGAAAGTCAAGACACCTTGGCCAATTTTAATGAGCAGTCTGCACCTTTGTATTGCCATTAGGTTTGACATTATTTCTCAGTCTGATGGAAAATGATTTGTGCTTCTGTACGAGATATCAAGCTGAGATGTATGTGTGTGATGCGTGAACTAGACAAAACTCTTTTGCCAGAAAATTCAAAACAGCTTCTCTTCAGTCTGCCTCAGATTTATCATGTCCCTTATTACTTTTTAAGAAGAGAGGAAAAACTAGGTCAGAAACTATGACATCTATTCATAAAAAATCACCGTAAAACGTACCTGTGAAAGGAATAAGCAAATGACGGCCTGAAGAGGAGCAGTAAGATAGTCTAAGTCTGTGCAAATCTGTTTAACACACTGGTGTCCTGAGACTTTGCTTGTTCTCCATCTTCCTTGATGTCTAATAGTTTTATATTTTAAAAATCTGAACAAAATACATTAAAACTTTCGGTGTTCTTATTTCAGTTTCCTTCTTAAGGAATCGTTTTAAGTCAGCCTGCTTTCATGCTTGTCAGTAAGTGACTATCTAAAAGGCTTCTGCAGTCCTGAAAGTGACAACCATACATCTCCATAACTAAACCCCACTGCTGGTAAGAATCAATCATTCATTTTCTGTCATCACTATGGTTTATACCTTAGCACGAGTTAGAAAATCACATCTTGGCTGTCTGCACTGGAGGGCTTGAGCAAAGTTTCTGATGAACTTACATCATTGAAATGAAATGGGAACGAGCCAAGAGTTAACCAGTTGTATTTACACGCTATGATATTTTGTAGATAGATATTGTTCCAGTCTGACAGCATCTGGCCACATCGTGGAGAATGGTGGAGAATGGTAAGGAAATAAGAAATAGTATGATCGTGTTTTTCTTATTTTACTGCCTACCCTTTGCTCCTGATGTATGTGCATTGGAGGCTATATAAACCACAACCAAAAAATAGACTGCTCATTTTTATTGGGAACCTGTAATGTTCTCCTGTAAGTTGCTGCTTCTCCACTTCGATCTTCTGTTCTTTAACTGCTTTTGCTTTCATTGTTTTCTTTTGTTCTTTTCTGTAACCTTCCCTCATGAGAATTTTTACAACCCAGTCTTCACATACAATGTACAAAAACAGTCAGAATAGTCTCTTCCAGATGAGACCCATTTATACTGCTTTGTTTAATTTAGTGTTTATTATAGGCTTAAGGATGAAGCATTTTATACTTGCGCAGAAAGAGCAGCTCCAAACCTTTCCAAGGCTAAATTGCATACTGAATCTAGTCCAGAATATGTGAATAACTGCACTTTACTCTGTTTCACAAAATGTTCAATTCTAGACAATGATGACGAGGAACACAAAATACTACATGAAGATGGAGAAAAGCAAGATAAGGGCAAAGTAAAAAAAAAATATTATTTCTAATTTTTTTCAATGTTAGGTATCACAAACCTGAAAATAACTAGGTTAAAAGTTACCTGAAAGAGGATAATGATTTCTCTATTTCTTATATGGTCTTATGCAGGTATTACACGCTGTCATTTTGACTGCTTTAGAAATCTAGAAATATATGCGTTCATATCACCATATAGGTTCAAAATCCAGCACCGAAGAACTCTTTGAAAGACATCAAAACTGAAATTTCTTAGTGGGATGAGTAGCCTGTGTGCATAGGCATACTGCCATGTGCAATACTGAACATTGTTTGGGTATGACATTATTTAAAATAATAATAAATAATAATATTTTAAAAAGATTATTTCTAACTCTATAAGCCCATAGCATTCTCTTTGTAAGTAAGGGCTTCTTAAAGACCACAACTCTAGACATTAATGTGCCAAGAGTTAGGGCTGTCAATTTGACTTGTTATTAGTGCAGTGGAAAGAACATTAATACAGCAGTTATAAGTCTTAAGAACAAGTACGAGACCATTAATCTTTTCTGTGATTCATTTTAATCTACTGCGTGCTTATCAGTAGCTGGGAGCAATTGTCCCGTGTTAACAGGTCTTAGTGAAAGTCTCGCCCTCGGAGAGTGAGGAGAGCTTTCCTAACAACAGTCCAATTCTTCTTTATTTATTTTCAACCATTTCATTAACATTTTAATTTCACATGATTCAGAGGTGCAACAAAATCATCACGCACACAGTCAAATACTCGGAAGACATAATTTCACAGAACCAAGCCACACTTAATGTGTGAGCTGTCAGTTTGAAATATTGTTATATAAGGCAGCATTTTAATGAGCCTTGAGGCCAAATTTATCAGGAACTTAAAGCAAACATTTGAGTATTTTTTTAGAACCGCAGTCTTAATCTTTTTACAAAAGCAATAATATATGCATTATGTTCTTTTAGTGAACCCGATTGTCTTTTACAATATCTTTTATTCAAATAATATTGTTTTCTATTATTTTCAATTTTCGGGAAGAATAAGAAATGCTTAAGAGAGCAGGATTAAGAAGTGGCAAGGTAAAAAAGACAAAAATACTTCTGCATAAGTTAAATTCTATTTTTGAAGTTCTGTGGAACCGGAGAAGTTAAACAGAATCTGTCTGAAAAGCGACCACATGAAAAATTCTGCAGAATGATAAAGCAAACTGGGGAGAAGCAACTGTATGCACTGAAGGAAGAGCTAATGAAACTTCCACTTGTGTTGTGATTGTATTACTGATCAATGCAGCTGTTTTATTTTTTAAAAATGAGATAGAAAGTTTTAGGGAACCATTATAGAATGATATTTCTATCACTGTCCCTTCCAATGAAGGGGAGCTTGTAACGCAAGGAACAAGGCACAAATTGCCTAAGACACAGCAGGCCAGCATGTAGGATTTTCTGGCCACAGCCAGAAGGGACTGTGGCTGGCTCCTGCACTCTGTCACAATGCTCTTTTCTATCTTGAATCCCTTAACGGACTTCTTACACGTGATTAAAGAAGTTCTTGCTTCTTGCTCGAATAGCGAATTTAAAGGAAAACTTTATGAAATCTTGGATTTCTGGGTCAGAACCAGTCCACAATAGTACATAAAGTCAGTCTCAGTTATGAATCGCATACTATTAAAAAGGAGCTGCAGTGAACCTTCAGTTATTCAAAACCTCGTCTCAGGCCTTTAAATCCTCTGAATTTTATACAGGACATCTGTGATTTATTTTGAATGGCTTTTTTACCCCCCTCTGTCACAGAACAATAACATTCAAAAGATTTCTTTCTGCATCTGACAAATATTCTGTCTTATGATTTCTTTCACCATTTTCCTACGCACAAATCTGAACTCCAGGGGTCTCCACGAAAGCTTATTTCTGTTACTTGAGATACTCTTACTTTCATCGCACAGCAGCAAAAATGTAATTTTAATGCTATATTTTGAACTACGTTAATACGTTGGAAAAGAATGGTAAGACATTTACCGTGTGGGAAACAGCCTTCTGTAGGTAATCTTTTTTTTTAGTCGTTCAATGTCAGTGGTTAAATGCTATTGCTAAAGCTATTGACATGCACTTGAGTACTTTAGGAAGAACAGAGTAAATAGCTCAAAGGAATTGCTGAACAGGTGCTCCTCCTTCTAATCTCCCTCCCACCCCAGCCCTGAGCTTACTGGAAACAGTATTGAATTGTCGTCTACGTATTTGTGGAATATACAGATGAGTTTGTGTTGTATTTATAGAAATGCCACCCTCATATACCTAAAGATGAAACAACGGCCACTCCCATTATCGCAGGCGAAAATGATGTGCTAGAACACCATAAAATAGTGAAGATACGGTGCACTTCAAATAGAACTAGAAGGAAATGATAAAGCACAATAAAAACCTGAAATGCTAAGTAGGGCACGTAGCATAGAAGTGGAGATGAAACTGGTGTGGCTGTTTCCTTACGTGGTATCCTGTAAATTGAAGGAAAAAAAAAAAAAAAAAAAAAAGGATAATGCAGGTAGACCTGTGGTAACTTCAGAGATAATTTCTTGAGCATAAAAGAAGTGATCACTTAGCTTAGAAAATGTGCCAGTCACCGGCTGTCAAAATAGAACAAGGTTAAAGGATACAGTTTGTGAACTAGTCATATAAAAAGAAAGCAGGAAGTACATAAAAGAGAGGCAAATTCTAATTTTATTCTCCAGTATCTCTGTGGGAGATCACAGAATTAGGAAATAGAACTGGAAGGAAACTTGAGATACCATTTCTTGGTCAAAAGGTATGATCCACTAAACCAAAGCTGTTCCTTAGAGATATTGTCTAATCTTCTCTTGAAAGTGTTGCAGAAGCCAAAGGTCTGAGAAAAGCTGTAGTGGAAAATCAGTAGGAAAGAATTATGTGACATTTGCAATGCACCATGTTTAATAACATCCAAAATAATTAAAAAGCTGCTACCAGAGGCAAGGCTTAAATTTCAGGAGTAAGGCATATATACCGATGTGCTTTTTACAGTATTTTTTTTCTCAGTGCTACTTATTCTTTTTTTCTTTAAGCTTTTAAGTACAAGAAAATAATAAGAGGATGCTTCTATTCTTAAAAGTAATACAGCAAAAATAATGCTCCTAATAGAAACATTAGCAAAAATTAATCTTTTATTATTATTATTATTATTTTGCTACATTTAGCTCCTGGAATGGCTCTCAAAAGTGATTTTCCTGACTACGAGACCATTTTGAGTTCCACTAATCTCCATGGGATGAAGCTGAATTGCCAGGCATCCTTTTCCTTTTTCTTTTTTTCTTTCTTTTTTTTTTTTTTTTTTTTTTTTTGTTACATATATATGCGTATATGTATATACATGTACATGCTTATATACTTACTTATGTCAAACTGTTAGAAAATTAGATCATTTACCTATTTTTAACATATTTACAGACCATCAAGATCTTTTCTGATATCAAGTTTGTGATTTGGTCTAAAAATGGCATTTCCAGTAACAGGTAAATTAGGTTACCTGAGGTTATAACATTAGCTTTGAAGTATTTGAGCTATGGTTTCCCCCTCAATGTTTGGAGCATGACTTTTCGTTTAAACAAGCCTACAGATTTGAATATAGCATATACCCATAGAAATTAGCATATATTCTCAAGAAATTAGTTCTGCATCTCAAAGCAAAACACTTCCCTCTGCCGCACAAAAATGTTAAAAAGAAAATGTCAATACAGATTTTTTTCAAATAAGATTATCTCAAATATTGAACCTAAATGAAGAGCATATTCTTTTATTTTTTTTGCTGTTTTTCAAAGATGATAATGTTACACTTCAACGTTCTATCTAAACAAAGGACAAAGTACATAACCACCGGTTGGAGATGCACTTCTTTGCTATTTAGTCTATTTTAGAGCAATTTCTCCTTGACTACTGATTGGAACTGATGTCTTCCTGAGGCAATCGGTCATTTGCCTTTGAAAAGTAGGCATGGAGCCCACCATGCATCTATCCTTCCTTTTTCTCTCTGCCTCCTGCCCCTCAACACACCTATCTATCTTTGAACTAAGAGTTTAAGGAGAATGTTAGAACTTTCTTGAATTCATTTAAGAACACTTTAATTACAAATATTTTGACTGAGTATTTATATGAGGATAAATCACAATACGGCTTTTGCAAATGAAAAATTAAGTAGTAATGAAATAATGGAGTTTAGATTTAAACTAAAAATACCTGCAACATATCAGAAATGGACAGAAACAAAGTAAATGATAGTTTTATGTTAGTTAGGTAAGAAAATAGAATACTAGGAAAAGCAGAAACCAAGCTCAGTAAGAGTTATAGGAACTGGAAATGCACAAATAATTATCACGCGGTCATAGAATCGTAGAATAGCTTGAGTTGGAAGGAACCTTAAGGATCATCAAGCTCCAACCCCCCGACAGGGGCTACCAACCTCCACATCTAATACTAGACCAGGTTGCCTAGCGCCCCGTCCAACCCAGCCACAGCCTCTCTGGGCAGCTGTTCCAGCACCTCACCTCTCTCTGTAAAGAACTTCCCCCTGACATCCAACCTAGATCTTCCCTCCCTCAACTTCAAACCATTTCCCCTTGTCCTGCAGTTATCAACCCTTTCAAAGAGTTGTGTATGGTGTTGCATATACTGTATTAGGCGTCTAGTGTTGAAATTGGAATGTGATGTGTCAGGAGTTGGCCCTGACGAGGCGATGTCTGGATGCGATGCATTAGGACCTCCCCTGCACTGTGACATATGCTCGGGGGCGTAGACGAAGCACATAGGGTATATAAGTTAGAGTTTACTTGTAATAAAGCCCCTTTTGCTGTTCACCACATTGATGTGCATGTCCAGTGATTTGGCCCTGGCCCTGTCACGGCCAGTATCGTAGATCCTTAACACTGCAGTATGGGAACTGCTGAGTCACGGCCTGAACCTCTGATTGATCACCTGAGGAGAGCCACGAGTCAGCCAGAGGAGCACAGGTGAAGGCAATTCCTAGACCTATTTAAGAGCTGGCTACCAGTAGGGAAGGATATCTCCTGGAGATTTGCTCTGCTGCAGTTTTGTAAGCAAGCCCAGAATAGGGGTAAGCTTTGTATCTATTCTCTTTTTGTTATCGTTATCTGCTTTGCCAAACTTTCTTGTTTATTTTGTAGTTATAACATCTTAATATTCATCGATTATGCAAGCTGACTCCCCTTCTGTTTGTAGGCTCCCTTTAGGTATTGGAAGGCTGCAATGAGGTCACCCTGCAGCCTTCTTTTCTCCAGGCTGAACAAGTCCAGCTCCCCCAGCCTGGATTACTTGAGTAGGAAACATAAAGGAATACTAACAGCAGCAAATTCAACTGTTATATCTCAGTATATTTGCTAGAAGAAGTTTTCATATGAATGATGTCTGTATTTATTAAAATAATTTAAATATAAAGGCCTGAAATAAGAACTTCAAGGTGATACGCGCGTTGGTGGTCAGTACTCTGTACTTGCTTTTCCTAAGAGGTAACACTACAGAACATACCTTGCAGAATGTTCATAGCATGGAAGAGAGAAAATATTCACGGGAAATATTGCACAAGGTGGGTTTTTTTTCTTTTTTTTTCCTGTCATCTGCAGGTATTCTAGTTACAGAGAGTAACCTGCTTTCACTGTTGCATACTCATGTGAGTAGTTAAGTTCTTAGGAAGCAGAAGGGCTAATATATAGACCAGAGCCTCTAGACAGGGCGGTCTGTTGCCTCCTAGGAGTCCTAGTTAAAGACATAAGGAAGAAACTTCCTCCCCTAGTTCGGCCCTCAGATTCCTATCCCCTATTTTTGTTTTGTTTTTGGGTAGGCAGCGATGATGGAGGAAGAACTTCCCTAAGGACTATGAAAAAGGAGTTCTGAGCCTGTGAGAATCCTTCTTTGTTTTTTTGGCTCAAAGCTTGCTTCCTTAGGTATTTTGTTAAGGAGGCAAGTGATGGACGTTGTGTGGCAATCAACATCGCTGTGTGGACAATTTTACATCTTTGGAGCTGTTCGCCTTCGGAAGATAGTGGTCAGGACTGTTTACTGGCAAAAGATCTAGCCTGTTACCAACTACTGTTTGCTATGGAAGACTGGGGGACAATGCCATTGTATCCTGCGAAGGCAAGTTACAAGTTGGCGCCTCCCTGCTCCCTCTTATCTGCCGGCAAGGCCAGGAAGATCAGAACAAAGGAGTTTCCTGCTGAGATCCCAGAGCCAGAAGCTGCCACTCAAAGGAGAGCTGACTCAACCACTTCGGATTTGAGCTGTCACTGCAAAGACAGCTGACTCAATCACTTTGAAACCATTGAAAAGGGGCCATCATCGCCATGGTCGTCGTCGTCGTCAACAGAACAGCTCTGCCTGACGACCCACCGCTACTGAAGATCAAAGACTGAACTACGAACCTCGCTGGATCCATGGTGGTGACTATCTCCCTCTTGCTTCCTATAAAGACTCCTTGCCTCTTCTTTCTTATCTTTTCTATCACCCTCCTTCCCTTCCCTATTACCCTAATTCATAACAGTGTCTGCCCTCCCCTTCCCCATTTCCCTGATTAAGATTTGTAATAAATTGGTCGGACCAACATTTGAACCATTGTTTCTTAATCTCACACCAGGTATATAGATAATAAAAGAACCTCCTCTCCCTCCTATAAATTGGAGCGAGACAGAGTCGTGGGGTGACAGGTAAAGGGTTTGAGAGCACAAGTTGTATTCTGCTGTCTCTCCTGTTATAGGGAATGATAAGGGACTAAATATGATGGGCCAGCAGATTAATACCTGGCTCTGAGCCTACTTTGCCCAGCAGGGTTTTGGGTTTTTTGACTTCCGCTTGATGTACATGAGACAAGGCCTGCTGATAGGAGTAGCTTATCACATCAAGGGAAAGGGGTCTTAAAACAGGAGTTGGGAAGGTTCATTGATAGAGCTTTAAATGAAAGGGCTGTTAGAGTTAGGGTAGGATGGCTAGGTTGTGGTTGGACTTGATAATCTTGAAGGTCTTTTGCACTCTGAGTAATTCTGTGATTCTATGATTCTATGATTCTTCCTGTTGATGGAACCAATGGCTACATAACTTGGTGGAGAAAAGACTGCACAGAGAGAGAAAGACGTATCTGTGTCATCTGGAGTTTTTCCTCATTCGCCAGTGTTCGCCAGCAAATGCTAGTCAGAGTGAAAGCTCGAAGAGCCCCAAGGGAAGCATAGTGATAATGGGAGGGAACTCATAAATCCTCCTCCCAGGATACAGAGCAGCCATATGGACACTAGCTGTGCTTGTCTTCATTCAGGGGGGCTATGCACACCTCAGGCTCTGAAGAGCCATGAGGGTTGACCGATTAAAGAACATTTTCTGAGACTAAACATTGCACTTAAAGCTCCATAACATTTAATACAAACAGAACTGAGAATGTGGGAGAACTGAGAAGTTCTCAGAAAACTGAGAACTGAGAATCCAAGTTGAACTTCCTGGTGGCCTCGGAGGCCACTGTCCAGCAGTTGGTGGCCAATCTGGGGGAGACAGAGCACCGAGGACCAAGGCATAATGTTAGAGCCGTAGAAGGAGTAGAATATTTCCAGTTATTAAAACTAGATAAGCTGCTCCAGGAATACCCCAACCAAGCTCCAAACAAGTGTCCTAGAAACATGTACATTTATCTTATAAGGGCCAGGGTGGCCTTTGCCAAAGTTTTTTTACTTCCATTATGGAAACAATTAAGACATGTCCAGAAATTTCAAAGTCTCCACAAAAGAACAGGGGTACAGCTAATTTACAAATGCCAACAAGAACATGGATTCTGGAGGACTTCATAGTTTCTAATAAAAGGAAAAAGCCTCCTCAGGTGACTTGGGCTACAATGCCCGAGTCACCTGAGGAAAAAGACTTGGCAACTGGGCAGGTTATGGTACGACAGGGGAATTAGCCCTCCCGTAACAAGGGTGTACAAATGGGGCTACTTAACCAACATATGAACAAAAGGACTGAACAAGGCTGTGAGACGTTCTGTTGTAATAGTTCTCATTTTCCAAAACCGGGCACTGGTTTCATCTGAATTTTGACAGTACTATGTTTTTCGAAGTATATGTATTTTCTGAATGATGTAATTATATTATTCCTTAACAGTGACCACAACTTAGAATATTTAAAAAATAGAAAGATATGCACAACTAGCAAGAACCTCATGATAAACACTGCCAAAGGAAGAAAGACAAAACAAAAAGACCGGAGAAGTAGTATGTAGCCTAGGCACGCGTACGCTGCGCTACGCCTAGGCACGCGTACGCTGCGCTACGCCTAGGCACGCGTACGCTGCGCTACGCCTAGGCACGCACTGTAAAAAAAAAAATTACCTGACTGTATTGCATCCCATTCCTCCATGACATTTTTATTATCTCCATTCCTCATAGAAAGCAGCACCAAAATACACACATATTCTTAAGCATGCTTTGAAAAAAGAGCTAACTCTTCTCCTTCAGCTTCCCAATTGAGGTTCTTCTTATCTACATTCCACATAAACCACACCTGCAAATACACAAGCACACTTAAAAAAATTACCTTACTGCACTCCTTCCACTTCATTCATGATATTGTTCTCATACACATTCCTCATAAAACACTGCAAGAAGATACACACAAACATTGATATTATTAGGGAAGGTTGCAAAAATTACAAAACTCTTATCCATCTATTGCACACTTGACATTGTACCTGTCTGCATTACTGATAAAAGAGAAGGAAGATAATGACACCCACAGATATTACAACACATTCAGGGAAAAATTACCTTACTACATTCCTTCCACTTACTCATTGACCTTATTCTTGTCTCCATTACTCATAAAACACACAAAAACCACACAAAAAAACAAACACACAAATATAATGAGGCATGTTTAGAAAAATTACTGATTTCCTTGAACTTCCAGATTGACATTGTTCTAGTCTCCATTCAGCATAAAACACAAGAGCAAGATACAGATACACAGATATTATTAGGAATGCTTGGAAAATTAAGCTGACGATTTTCATTCAACTTCCTAATAGACCTTCTTCTGATCTCCATTCCTCATAAAACACACCTGAAAACACAAAGATACACAGACATTCTTATGCAAGCTTGTAAAAATTAGCTGACTGTTATGCTATAACTTCCTTGTTGACATTGTTCTCATTGCTCATAAAACGCAGAGGTAAAATACACAGATACAAAAATATTACTAAGCATGCTTAGAAAATTTAGCTTAACATTTTCCTTCAACTTCCAGGTTGACATTGTTATTCTCTCCATTCCTCTTAAAACGCAGCAAGAAAATACAAATATACACAGATATTATTAGACATGGTTGGAAAATTTAGCTTAGAGTTTTCCTTCAAATTCCTTGTTAACCTTGTTCTTGTCTCCATTCCTCATAAAACACACCTGCAAATACAAATAAACACACATATTATTACGCATGCATAGAAAAATTAGCTTACTGTTATCCTTTAACTTCATTGTTAACATTATTGTTGTCTCCATTCCTCATAAAACACAGCTGCAAATACAAAAATACACAAATATAATTACGCATGCTTGGAAAACAAGCTTACTGTTTTCCCTCAACTACCTTGTTGACATTATTCTCGTCTCCATTCCTCATAAAACGCAGTGGGATGATAAACAAATACAAAGACAATATTAAGCACGCTTGGAAAAATTAGCTTACTGTTTTCCTTCCACTTCCTTGTAGACATTGCTGTTGTCTCCATTCCTCATAAAACGCATCAGGAAGATACACAGATACACAGATATTATCAGGCACAATTGGAAAATATAGCTTACTGGTTTGCTTCAACTTCCTGGTTGACGTTGTTCTATTCTCCATTCCTAATAAAACGCAGCGGGAAGATACACAAATACACAGATATTATCAGACACGCTTGGAAAAATTTGCTTACTGTTATCCTTCAAATTCCCAGTTGACGTTGTACTCATCTCCACACCACATAAAACACACCTGAAAATATACACACCCAAATACTATTAGCCACACTTAGAAAAATTACCATACTGCATTCCTTCCACTTCCTAGATAACATTGTTCTCATCTCCATTCCTCATAAAACACAACAAGAACATACAAACATACACAGATATTATTATGCAAGCTGGGAAAAATTAGCTAACTGTTATCCTTCAATTTCGCAGATGACCTTGTTCTTCTCTGCATTCCTAATAAAACACAGAGGGAACATACAAACATCCAGAGATATTATGAAGCATGCTTGCAAAAATTAACTTACTGTTTTCCTTCAACTTCCTCGTTGACCTTGTTCTTGTCTCCATTATTCACAAAACACAGCTGGAAGATATGCAGATATTAAGAAGCATGCTTGCAAAAATTAGCTTACTGCTCTCCTTGCACTTCCTAGGTAACATTTTCCTTGTCTCCATTCCTCATAAAACACACCGGAAACATACACATATACACACATATTATTAGATACGCTTGGAAAAATTAGCATACTGATTTCCTTGAACTTCAGGGTTGACATTATTGTCATCACGATATCTCATAAAACGCAGCGGGAAGATAAACAGATACACAGATATTATTAGGCACGCTTCGAAAAATTAGCTTACTACATTCCTTCCACTTCCTTGTGGACATGCTTGTCATCTCCATTCCTCATAAAACGCAGCTAGAAACACAAAGAAACACAGATATTATTAGGCACACTTGATAAAATTAGCTTACTGTTATCCTTCCACTTCCTTGTAGGCATGCTTATCCTCGCCATTCCTCATGAAACGCAGCGAGAAGATACACAGATACACAGATATTATTAGGCATGCTTGGAAAAGTTAACTTACTGTTTTCCTTAAACTTCCAGGTTGACTTTGTTCTTGTCTCCATTCCTCATAAAACACACGGGAAACATACACAGAAACACACATATTATTTGGCATGCTTGGAAAAATTACCATACAGTTTTGCTTCAACTTCCTCGTTCACGTTGTTCTTGTCTCCATGCCTCATAAAACACAACGTGAACATACACAAATATTAATAAACACACTTGAAAAATTATCTCACAGTTTTAACTCCACAACCTGGTTGACATTCTTTTCATGTCCATGCCTCACAAAACGCAGCAAGAACACAAACAAATATTCTTAGGCACGCTTGATAAAATAATCTTACTTTTCCTTCAACTTCCTTGTTGACGTTGTTCTCATCTCCATTCCTCATAAAACGCAGCAGGAAGATAAAGATATTATTAGGCATGCATGGAAAATTTAGCTTACTGTTTTCTTTCAACTTATTACTTGACATTGTTCTTGACTCCATTCCTCATGAAACGCAGCTGGAAATACAAACCTACACAGATATTCTTCGGCACGCACGGAAAAAAATTACCTTACTATATTCCACCCACGTCCTTGCTGACATTTCTCTTGTCTCCATTACTCATAAAACACATCAGAAAGATGCACACATCCACGAATATTATGAGGCATGCTTGGAAAAATTAGCTAAAAAAATAGCTTCCTGCAATTTCCCAGTTAACCTTGTTCATGTCTCCATTCCTAATAAAACACAAAGGGAAGATACACAGATCCACAAATATTATGAGGCATGCTTAGAAAAATTACCTTACTGCTTTCCTTCAACTTCCTAGATGACCTTCTTCTTGTCTCCATTCTTCACAAAACATAGCATGAAGACACACACATACACAAATATTATTAAGCACGCTTGGAAAAATTATCTCACTGTTTCCCTTCCACTTCGTGGATGACCTTCTAGTCTTCTCCAAGCCTCATAAAACACAGCTGAAAGATACACAGATATTATTAGGCATGCTGGAAAAAGTTAGCTTACTGTTTTCCTTCAACTTCCTGGTTGACCTTGTTCTTCTCTCCAATACACATAAAACCCAACAGGACGACACACAGCTATTATTAGGCATGCTTACAAAAATTAGCTTACTGTTATCATTCAGCTAACGGGTTGACCTTGTTCTCAACTCCATTCCTCATAAAACACACCAGAAACATACATAAAAACACAGATATTGTTATGCATGCTTGGAAAATTCAGCTTACTGTTGTCCTTCCACTTCCTGGTTGACTTCGTTGTTATCTCCATACCTCATGAAACGCAGGTAGAATATACACAGATACACAGATATTATTAAGCATGCTTGGAAAAATTAGCGAACTGTTTTCCTTCCACTTCCTTGTTCACCTTGTTCTTGTCTCCATTCCTCATAAAACGCAGCTGAAAGATACAAACATACACAAATATTATTAGGCATGATTGGAAAAATTAGCTAACTTGTACACTTCCACTTCCTGGTTGACGTTGTCTCCATTCTTCATAAAACACAGCTGCAAATACACAAGCACACTTAAAAAAATTACCTTACTGCACTCCTTCCACTTACTTCATGATATTGTTCTCATACACATTCCTCATAAAACACAGCAAAAAGATACACACAAACATAGATATTATAAGGCAAGGTTGCAAAAAATACCAAACTCTTATCCATCTATTGCACAGTTGACATTGCACTTGTCTGCATTACTAATAAAACACACAAGTAAGATAATGACACCCACAGATATTACAAGACATTCAGGGAAAAATTATCTTAATGTATTCCTTCCACTTACTCATTAACCTTGTTCTAGTCTCCATTCCTCATAAAACACAAGAGGAAAATACACAGATACACAGATATTGTTAGGCATGCTTGGAAAAATTAGCTTACTGTTATCCTACCACTTCCTTGTTGACATTATTGTCGACTCCATTACTCATAAAATGCAAAGGGAAAATACACAGATACAAAGATATTACTAAGCTTGCTTGGAAAATTTAGCTTACCATTTTCCTTCAACTTCCTGATTGACGTTGTTATTCTCTCCATTCCTCATAAAACACAGCAGTAAGATACACATATACACAGATATTATTAGGCATGCTTGGAAAATTTAGCTTAGTGTTTTCCTTCAAATTCCTGGTTGACCTTGTTCTTGTTTCCATTCCTCATAAAACACAGCTGCAAATACAAAGAAACACAGATATTATTACGCATGCTTGGAAAAATTAGCTTACTGTTATCATTTAACTTCACGGTTAACATTATTGTTGTCTCCATTCCTCATAAAACACAGCTGCAAATACAAAAATACACAAATATAATTAGGCACGCTTGGAAAACAAGCTTACTGTTTTCCTTCAACTTCCTTATGGACATTGTTCTTGTCTCCATTACTCATAAAACGCAGCAGGAAGACACTCAGGAACACAGATATTTTTAGGCATGCGTGGAAAAATTACCTGACTACATTCCTTCCACTTCCTGGTAGACCGTGTTCTCATCTACATACCACATAAAACACAGCGGGAAGATACACAAATACACAGATATTATCAACCATGCTTGGAAAAATTAGCTTACTGTTTTCCTTCAACTTCCTGGTTAACACTGTTCTCGTCTCCATTCCTCATAAAACACAGCAGGAAGATACACATATACACAGATATTATTAAGCATACTTGGAAAATTTAGCTTATTGTTTTCCTTCAAATTCCTTATTGACCTGGTTCTTGTCTCCATTCCGCATAAAACACAGCTGCAAATACAAATAAACACAAATATTATTACACATGCTTGGAAAAATTAACTTACTGTTATCCTTTAACTTCATGGTTAACATTATTGTTGTCTCCATTCCTCATAAAACACAACTGCAAATACAAAAATACACAAATATTATTAGGCATGCTTGGAAAACAAGCTTACCGTTTTCCCTCAACTTACTGGTTGACGTTGTTCTCGTCTCCATTCCTCATAAAACACAGTGCGATGATACACAAATACAAAGATAATATTAAACACACTTGGAAAAATTAGCTTACCGTTTTCCTTCCACTACCTTGTAGACATTGTTGCTGTCTCTATTCCTCATAAAACGCATCAGGAAGATACACAGATTTTATCAAACACATTTGGAAAATATAGCTTACTGGTTTGCGTCAACTTCCTGGTTGACGTTGTTCTATTCTCCATTCCCCATAAAACACAGCGGGAAGATACACAAATACACAGATATTATCAAGCACGCTTGGAAAAATTTCCTTACTGTTATCCTTCAAATTCCCAGTTGATGTTGTACTCATCTCCACTCCACATAAAACACACCTGAAAATACACACACACAAATACTATTAGGCACATTTAGAAAAATTACCATACTGCATTCCTTTCACTTCCTAGGTAACATTGTTCTCATCTCCATTCCTCATAAAACACAACATGAAGATACAAACATACACAGATATTATTATGCAAGCTGGGAAAAATTAGCTAACTGTTATCCTTCAATTTCGCAGATGACCTTGTTCATGTCTACATTCCTAATAAAACACAGAGAGAAGATACAGACATCCACAGATATTATGAGGCATGCTTGCAAAAATTACCTTACTGTTTTCCTTCAACTTCCTCATTGACCTTGTTCTTGTATCCATTCTTCAGAAAACACAGCTGGAAGATACGCAGATATTAAGACGCATGCTTGGAAAAATTAGCTTACTGCTCTCCTTCCACTTCCTAGGTAACATTTTCCTTGTCTCCATTCCTCATAAAACACACCAGAAACATACACATATACACACATATTATTAGGCACACTTGGAAAAATGAGCGTACTATTTTCCTTCAACTTCATGGTTGACATTGTTGTCATCTCCATTACTCATAAAACACAGCGGGAAGATACACAGATATTATTAGGCACGCTTGATAAAATTAGCTAACTGTTATCCTTCCACTTCCTTGTTGGCATGCTTATCCTCTCCATTCCTCATAAAACGCAGCGAAAAGATACAGATATTATAAGGCATGCTTGGAAAATTTAACATACTGTTTTCCTTCCACTTCCTGATTGACCTTGTTCTCATCTCCATTCCTCATAAAACGCAGCTGGAAATACAAAGATACACAGATATTCTTAGGCATAACTGGACAAATTAGCTTACTGCTTTCCTTCAACTTCTTGGCTGACCTTGTTCTTGTCTCCATTCCTCATAAAACACAGCAGGAAGATACACAGATACACAGATATTATTAGGCATGCTTGCAAAAATTAGCTTACTGCTTTCCTTGCACTTCCTAGTTAACATTTTCCTTGTCTCCATTCCTCATAAAACACACAGGAAACATACACAGATACACACATATTATTTGACATGCGTGGAAAAATTACCTTACTGTTTTGCTTCAACTTCCTGGTTGACGTTGTGCTTGTCTCCATGCCTCATAAAACACAACGTGAACATACACAAATATTAATAAACACACTTGAAAAATTATCTCACAGTTTTAACTCCACAACCTGGTTGACATTCTTGTCACGTCCATGCCTCACAAAACGCAGCAGGAAGACAAACAGATATTCTTAGGCACGCTTGATAAAATAAGCTTACTGTTTTCCTTCAACTTCCTTATTGACGTTGTTCTCGTCTCCATTCCTCATAATACCCAGCAGGAAGATACACATATTAATAGGCAAGCTTGGAAAATTTAGCTTACTGTTTTCCTTCAGCTTATTACTTGACCTTATTTCTTGACTCCATTCCTCATGAAACACAACTGGAAATACAAACCTACACAGATATTCTTCGGCACGCACGGAAAAAAATTACCTTACTATATTCCATTCACATCCTTGCTGACATTTCTCTTGTTTCCATTCCTCATAAAACACAGCAGAAAGATGCACACATCCACGAATATTATGAGGCATGCTTGGAAAAATTAGCTAACTGTTATCCTTCAATTTCCCAGTTAACCTTGTTCATGTCTCCATTCCTAATAAAACACAAAGGGAAGATACACAGATCCACAAATATTATGAGGCATGCTTAGAAAAATTCCATTACTGCTTTCCTTCAACTTCTTTATTGACCTTGTTCTTGTCTCCATTCTTCACAAAACATAGCGTGAAGACACACACATACACAAATATTATTAAGCACGTTTGGAAAAATTATCTCACTGTTTCCCTTCCACTTCCTGGATGACCTTCTAGTCATCTCCAAGCCTCATAAAACGCAGCTGAAAGGTACACAGATATTCTTAGGCATGCTTGAAAAATTTAGCTTACTGTTTTCCTTCAACTTCCTGGTTGACCTTGTTCTTCTCTCCAATCCACATAAAACCCAACAGGAAGACACACAGATATTATTAGGCATGCTTGGAAAAATTAGCTTACTGTTATCATTCAACAACCGGGTTGACCTTGTTCTCGTCTCCATTCCTCAGAAAACGCACCAGAAACATACACAAATACACAAATATTATTAGGCATGCTTGGAAAATTCAGCTTACTGTTTTCCTTCAACTTCCTGGTTGACTACATTGTTATCGCCAGACCTCATGAAACGCAGGTAGAATATACACAGATACACAGATATTATTAGGCATGCTTGGAAAAATTAGCATACTGTTTTCCTTCCACTTCCTTGTTCACCTTGTTCTTGTCTCCATTCCTCATAAAACGCAGCTGGAAGATACAAACATACACAAATATTATTAGGCATGCTTGGAAAAATTAACTTACTGTTACACTTCCACTTCCTGGTTGACGTTGTCTCCATTCATAATAAAACACAGCTGGAAACACGAAAGTATAATTAGGCATGCTTCGAAAAATTAGCTTACTATATTCCTTCCACGTCCTTGCTGACATTGTTCTTGTCACCATTCCTCATAAAACGCAGCGGGAAGATACACAGATATTATTAGTGATGCATGGAAAAGTGAGCTTACTGGTATCCTTCAACTTCCTTGTTAACCTTGTTCTTGTCTCCATTCCTAATAAAACACAACGTGAAGATACACAGATACACAGATATTATTAAGCACGCTTGGAAAAATTAGCTTACTGTTTTCCTTCAGCTTTCTGGTTAACGTTGTTCTTGTCTCAATTCCTCATAAAAAGCAGCGGTAAGATACACAGATATTGTTAGGCACGCACTGAAAAAATTACCTTACTGTATTGCATCCACTTCCTTGGTGACATGTCTCTTGTCATCTCCATTCCTCATAAAACACAGCTGGAAGATACGCAGATATTCTTACGCATGCTTAGACAACTTAGCATACTGTTTTCCTTCAACTTCCTTGTTCAACTTGTTCTTATCTCCATTCCTCATAAAACGCAGCTGGAAATACAAAGACACACAGATATTATTGGGCATGCTTGGAAAAATAAGCTTACTGTTTTCCTTCCACTTCTTTGTTGACGTTCTTCTTATCTCCATTCCTCATAAAACGCAGCAGGAAAACACACAGATACGCTGATATTGTTAGGCATGCTTGAAAAAATTAGCTTACTGTTTTCCTTCAACTTCCTGGTTGACGTGGTTCTTGTCTCCATTCCTCATAAAACGCAGCAGGAAGATACACATACACAGATATTATTAGGCATGCTTGGAAAATTTACCATAGTGTATTCCTTCAAATTCCTGGTTGACCTTGTTCTTCTCTCCATTCCCCATAAAACACAGCTGCAAATACAAAGAAACACAGATATTATTAGGCATGCTTGGAAAAATTAGCTTACTGTTATCGTTCAACTTCATGGTTGACATTATTGTTGTCTCCTTTCCTCATAAAACACAGCTGCAAATACAGAAATACACAAATATAATTAGGCATGCTTGGAAAACAAGCTTACTGTTTTCCTTCAACTTCCTTGTTGACGTTATTCTCGTCTCCATTCCTCATAAAACACAGTGGGATGATACACAAATACAAAGACAACATTAAGCACGCTTGGAAAAATTAGCTTACTGTTTTCCTTCCACTTCCTTGTAGACATTGTTGTTGTCTCCATTCCTCATAAAACGCATCGGGAAGATACACAGATATTATCAGGCACGCTTGGAAAAATTTGCTTACTGTTATCCTTCAAATTCCCAGTTGATGTTGTACTCATCTCCACTCCACATAAAACACACCTGAAAATACACACACACAAATACTATTAGGCACATTTAGAAAAATTACCATACTGCATTCCTTCCACTTCCTAGATAACATTGTTCTCATCTCCATTCCTCATAAAACACAACAAGATGATACAAACATACACAAATATTATTACGCAAGCTGGGAAAAATTAGCTAACTGTTATCCTTCAATTTCGCAGATGACCTTGTTCTTGTCTACATTCCTAATAAAACACAGAGAGAAGATACAGACATCCACAGATATTATGAGGCATGCTTGGAAAAATTACCTTACTGTTTTCCTTCAACTCCCTCATTGACCTTGTTCTTGTATCCATTCTTCAGAAAACACAGCTGGAAGATACGCAGATATTAAGACGCATGCTTGGAAAAATTAGCTTACTGCTCTCCTTCCACTTCCTAGGTAACATTTTCCTTGTCTCCATTCCTCATAAAACACACCAGAAACATACACATATACACACATATTATTAGGCACACTTGGAAAAATGAGCGTACTGTTTTCCTTCAACTTCATGGTTGACATTGTTGTCATCTCCATTACTCATAAAACACAGCGGGAAGATACACAGATACACAGATATTATCAGGCACACTTGGAAAAATTAGCTTACTATATTCCTCCCACTTCCTTGTGGACATGCTTGTCATCTCCATTCCTCATAAAACGCAGCTAGAAACACAAAGATACACAGATATTATTACGCACGCTTGATAAAATTAGCTAACTGTTATCCTTCCACTTCCTTGTTGGCATGCTTATCCTCTCCATTCCTCATAAAACGCAGCAGGAAGATACACAGATACACAGATATTATTAGGCACGCTTGGAAAAATAAGCTTACTGTTTTCCGTCAACTTCCTTATTGACGTTGTTCTCGTCTCCATTCCTCATAAAACGCAGCAAGAAGATACAGATATTATTAGGCATGCTTGGAAAATTTAGCTTACTGTTTTCCTTCAACTTATTACTGGACCTTGTTCTTGACTCCATTCCTCATGAAACGCAGCTGGAAATACAAACCTACACAGATATTCTTCGGCACGCTTGGAAAAAATTACCTTACTATATTCCATCCACATCCTTGCTGACATTTCTCTTGTCTCCATTCCTCATAAAACACAGCAGAAAGATGCACACATCCACGAATATTATGAGGCATGCTTGGAAAAATTAGCTTACTGTTATCCTTCAATTTCCCAGTTAACCTTGTTCATGTCTCCATTCCTAATAAAACACAAAGGGAAGATACACAGATCCACAAATATTATGAGGCATGCTTAGAAAAATTCCATTACTGCTTTCCTTCAACTTCTTTATTGACCTTGTTCTTGTCTCCATTCCTCATAAAACGCAGCGGGAAGATACACAGATATTATTAGTGATGCATGGAAAAGTGAGCTTACTGGTATCCTTCAACTTCCTTGTTAACCTTGTTCTTGTCTCCATTCCTAATAAAACACAACGTGAAGATACACAGATACACAGATATTATTAAGCACGCTTGGAAAAATTAGCTTACTGTTTTCCATCAGCTTTCTGGTTAACGTTGTTCTTGTCTCAATTCCTCATAAAAAGCAGCGGTAAGATACACAGATATTGTTAGGCACACACTGAAAAAATTACCTTACTGTATTGCATCCACTTCCTTGGTGACATGTCTCTTGTCATCTCCATTCCTCATAAAACACAGCTGGAAAATACGCAGATATTCTTACGCTTATCATGCTTAGACAACTTAGCATACTGTTTTCCTTCAACTTCCTTGTTCAACTTGTTCTTCTCTCCATTCCTCATAAAACACAGCTAGAAATACAAAGATACACAAATATTATTGGGCATGCTTGGAAAAATAAGCTTACTGTTTTCCTTCCACTTCTTTGTTGACGTTCTTCTTATCTCCATTCCTCATAAAATGCAGCGGGAAAACACACAGATACGCAGATATTATTAGGCACGCTTGAAAAAATTAGCTTACTGTTTTCCTTCAACTTCCTCGTTGACGTTGTTCTTGGCTCCATTGCTCATAAAACGCAGCTGGAAATACAAAGAGACACAGATATTATTAGGCATGCTTGGACAAATCAGCTTACTGTTTTCCTTCCACTTCCTGGTTGACGTGGTTCTTGTCTGCATTCCTCATAAAACACAGCGGGAAGATACACAAATATTCTTAGGCATGCTTGGACAAATTAGCTTACTATATTCCTTCGACATCCTTGGTAACATTTTTCATGTCTACATTCCTCTTCAAACACACCAGAAACATACACAGATATTCTTACGCATGTTTGGACAAATGAGCTTACTGTTTTCCTTCCACTTCCTGGTTGACGTTGCTCTTGTCTGCATTACTCATAAAACGCAGCAAGAAGATACACAGATATAATTAGACATGCTTGGAAAATTTAGCTTACTGTTTTCATTCCACATCTTTGTTGACGTTCTTGTCATCTCCATTCCTCATAAAACACAGCGGAAAGATACACAGATATACTTAGGCATGCTTGGAAAAATTAGCTTACTGTATTCCTTCCACTTCCTGGTTGACGTTCTTGTCTCCATTCCTCATAAAACGCAACTGGAAGATACAAAGACACACAGATATTCTTAGGCATGCTTGGAAAAATTAGCTCACTATTTTCCTTGAACTTCCTGCTTGACGTTGTTCTTGTCTCCATTCTTTCTGAAACAAAGCGAGAAGATACACACATACACAGATATCTTTAGGCACACTCGGAAAAATTAGCTTACTGTTTTCCTTCATCTTCCTGGTTAATGTTCTTGTCATCTCCATTCCTCATAAAACGCAGCGGGAAGATACACAGATATTTTTAGGCATGCTTGGATAAATTACCTACCTGTTTTCCTTCAACTTCCTTGTTGACGTTGTTCTTGTCTCCATTCCTCATAAAACGCAGCAGGAAGATACACAGATACACAGATATTCTTAGGCACGCTTGGAAAAATTAGCTTGCTGTTTTCCTTCCACTTCCTGGTTCACATTGTTCTTTTCTCCAGTCCTCATAAAACACAGCTGGAAATGCCAAGATAGACAGATATTCTTAGGCATGCTTGGAAAATTCAGCTTACTGTTTTCCTTCAACTTCCTTGTAGACGTTGTTCTTGACTCCATTCCTCATAAAACACAATGGGAAGATACACATATGTTATTAGGCATACTTGGAAAAATTACCTTACAATATTCCTTCCACTTCCATGTTGACATTCTTGTCATCTCCATTCCTCATAAAACACAACGGGAAGATACAGAGATATTAGGTATGCTTGGAAAATTTAGCTTACTGTTTTCCTACAACTTCCTGGTTGACGTTGTTCTTGTCTCCATTCCTCATAAATCGCAGCAGGAAGATACACAGATATTATTAAGCATACTTGGAAAATTTAACTTACTGTTATCATTCAACTTCCTCGTTAACCTAGTTCTTGTCTCCATTCCTCATAAAACGCAGCTGGAATAACACAGATACACAGATATTATTAGGCAAGCTTGGAAATTTTAGCTTACTGTTTACCTTCAAATTCTTTGTTGACATTGTTGTTGTCTCCATTCCTCATAAAACGCAGGTAGAAATACAAAGATACACAGATATTATTTATCATGCTTGGAAAAATTAGCTTACTGTTTTCCTTCAACTTCATGGTTGACGTTGTTCTTGTCTCCACTTCTCATAAAACGCAGCTAGAAATACAAAGATACACAGATATAATTAGGCATGCTTGGAAATTTTAGCTTACTGTTTTCATTTCACTTCCTGGTTGACCTTGTTCTTGTTTCCATTCCTCATAAAACACAGCTGGAAATACACAGATACACATATATTATTAGGCATGCTTGGAAATTTTAGCTTACTGTTTTCCTTCAACTTC
>NW_024962264.1:2575806-2579081 GCF_019238085.1 Lagopus leucura
TATTAGGCATGCTTGGAAATTTTAGCTTACTGTTTTCCTTCAACTTCTTTGTTGACGTTCTTCTTGTCTCCATTCCTCATAAAACGCAGCAGGAAGACACACAGATACACAGATATTCTTAGGCACACTTGGAAAAATTAGCTTACTGTTTTCCTTCAAATTCCTAGTTGACATTGTTCTTGTCTCCATTCTTCATAAAACGCAGCTGGAAGATACACAGATATTATTAGGCAAGCTTGGAAAAATTAGCTTACTTAGACATTGTTGTGTCTATTCTTCATAAAATACAGCTGGAAGATACACAGATTACTCCAAAACAAGGAACGAATTCTTGCACTGTGTCTACCACCTTATATTATGATTTAATATCCATCTAAACATTCTCTTCTAATCTGCACTGATGTCATTTTAGTAGGAAGTGAATTGATTCTACTTTCTGGCAGCTGTTGATTGATCCTTTAGTCCTCATTGAATTTTATTTTATTTAATTCAGTCTGTTTCTCCCATCTGTGATGAACATTGTGAATTTCCACCATGCTCAACCATGAACTTCACTTTTTCCACAAGAACTCACACAGGGCATTTCTTTGTGTCTTTTTATTCTAACCAATCCAACTCTGTTCTTGTAAAATTGATTCAACAATTAAGGGCACACTTGCTTTATGGCACTTTTGTAATGCGAGTGACTACACAGGACATACAGACATGTTTAGAAGCTCATCCTATGAAGCATATATGCGCACAAGCTGAAAATGAGTCTCTTACCTTAAATATTCCATCATGTTCACAACTTCTGTGGCACATACACAATTCGCAGAGCCATCCTTTTTTATTCTTCCAGCATAAGAATATACTTCATGGTTATGTTCTTCACTTTAATAGACTGTTTCTATGTGTTGCAGAAAGGTGGTTTTTTTTTAATTTAAAAAATAAAGAGACACAAATAATTCAAACCTGTTTCCAAGTGAGTCCCTCTCACGGAATCAGCCTTCGTTGACATAGCTCTTGCCTGTTACTAGGCAACCTTGACACATTAGGCACTGCGTGTCACGTATGTCGCTTTTTCACCTTAAAAAAAAATAGAAAGAAATGAAAGGGAAAAAATATAGACCAAGTACAAGCTATAGAAAGGTCAGATTGAAGTTAGGCTTTCTATATCCAGTGCACTAAAACATACTCATTTCAGACAGCTCATACTGTCAAAGTCCATGCTAATAAAAGTTATTCGTAACAGAGCATTATACCTCAAACATTAAGTACATGAACAGAGAACTAACTGCAAGCATTTCAACCCAATAGACTTTCATAATTCATCCAGTTGTTAATGTCCGCTAAGTTCTTTTTGTTGTTATCTTTATTTGTGTGCTGTATTTTATTTTTTTCTTCTGGAAGGGCAAGATACTCGCCAACGACATCATATTAGTATGTAGAACAGAAGACACATTCAAATTTAATAAACCATGATAACAGTCAAGAGATAACCTTACATCTTGAATACAGTTACATTGAATTCTTAATAGAAATAATGAGTATTATCTGTGTACACAAGGGCCAACAGGGTACTGAAATTGTTTTTTTCATGAATATGTACCAATATGCGCTGATTATATCTTTGATCTGTCCCAAAGGTGGTACAGTGGTTCTGAAATAAAATGTGTCACAGTGAAAAATAGGAGAGATTAAGTCTCTCTACAATGTAACAGAGGGTAAAAGCCTCACTATAAATCTATCCCTGACATAAAGCATGCCTGATTACAGATGACACGTGCAGAGAAGTAAATAATTCAGCTTTAAAATAAAAGATTCGCTTATTACACTTAAAAACAAAGTATATTATGGAAAACCCTTGCTTTGAGTTACAGAGAACCCCTTATTTTTGTTATACTTTCAACACAAAATATGCCACTTACTCAGCTTTGTCATATTTGTATGTGCGTACATATGCACACCACATTCTTTTCCTTATCATCCCACCTTTACTGACTTTCAATGAAAAGCAGATGGACTATGCTTTGAAGAATACGCACAAAACAGAGCCTTTAATTCAACTTAATTATGCTGTTTGAACAATTGGTAGGTACAATTGTTATCACCTTCCCTGGTGCTTCAAATAACAGATTAACCATTTGAAAATACTTAAGGGCTTTAACACATGCTGAAGCTCTCACTATATTGCAGAGCAATTTACACCTGCTTCTTTTCATCTAAACGATCTCAGATGCCCTATTATTACATACATATGTATTTGTTTGTTACTGATACCAGACTCATTTAGGAAACCTTTTATTTAATTTTGAGGACCTAGACTATAGTTGATAGAGCACTAGAATAAGCTATCAAAATAGGTTGTGAAAATTCCATCTCCAGAGATCCTAAAAACCTGCCAGCACATTGTCCCATGCAACCTTCTCTACTGATCCTGCTTTACCAGCAGAGTTGGACTAGGTGATCTACAGAGATCGCTTCCAACCCCTAAGATTCTGTGATTTAATCATTTAATTATTTATATTTGATTTTAATATATATAGGCCTGTACCTAGAGAAGAATGAGGTTTTTATTTCCAAGTAGTTTAACTTAAAGCTGTCTTAAATCTTGGTTAGGTAAAGTGTAACATGACTGCAATGTAGGGAAGTTGCTAATGACTAAGAAACACAAATAACCCCAGAGGAACTACAGTAGCACAAAGAGACCACAATTACTACTGTCTTCTCTACCACCTCACTGACATGCTGCTTTACCTGCTGCAGCTCAAAGATTCCCGCAGAGATTTCTGGCACAGTAATGAAAATCCCTAAATCTCTTAAGTGAATTGCGAAATAGCACCTGGTCTCTACATTAGAGGTATGATTACAAAAGCAGATGTACTAAAAGGTAAGAAGCAAAATTTTAACTCATGGTGGTACCGTGTGCAGAAATGACTACCAGTAACAGGACTTGCAAGAAATATAACAGATTGAAGAAAATGTGAGGACACTGAAGCACTCAAATTATAAAGTATTACACACTAAATTGGTGCATGGTTGAACTCAGAAAAGGTAACTGCCATGGAGCAGAAGAACAAACTGTGTCTTAAGTGCACACTTATAAAAGAGGCAGAAATCCCAAAGCATGGAAATAAATACATAGAAACTCAAAAAACAGCACAAATAAAAGATACTTCACAACAAGAATTCAAAACAGTCAGAGTTCATATCTCTAAACAATACACCATAATTTTTTGGCTAAGGCAAATGTATAAACAAAGAATACTGGGATGCTATAATCACAAAATAAA